>NC_057804.1:82534287-82802465 GCF_018294505.1 Triticum aestivum
GGCCCCGCGGGCCGGCGGCGCGGACGGCGGCGGGAGGCCACGTGGCACGAGAGGAGTGGCTGCGGCAGCCGGCGCGGACGTGTCCGGCGCGGGCGGACGCGTCCGGCTGCGGGAGGAAGGGGAAAATTAGGGTTTGGACTGCGAATTTCGGGGGAGGGGCTTATAAATAGGTAGAGGGAGCTAGGAGAGTCCAAATGGAGCACGGTTTTCGCCCACACGATCGTGATCGAACGACCAAGAGCATGGAAGGGAGTTTGCTGGGTTTTGGGCCACTTTGGAAGGGTGTTGGGCTGCAAAGAGAAAGGGGGGTTTACGGTTGCCCGGTTAACCGTTGGAGTACCAAACGACCTCCAAATGGCACGAAACTTGACAGGCGGTCTACCGGTGGTATACCAAGGCCACTTGGCAAGCCTCGGTCCATTCCGAGAATGTTTAATACCCGCACACGAAGAGAGAGAAGAGGGGGATGCCGGAGGACATAGGAGCGCCGGATTGCAAAACGGACAACGGGGAAAATGCTCGGATGCATGAGACAAACACGTATGCAAGATGAAATGCGCATGATGACATGATAAAATGCAACACGCAAGCAAATGACATGGCAACAACGACAAATAACTGGCAAACACCTGGCGCATCGGATCCGGGGCGTTACACTTATAGTGATGTGCATTACCGAGAGGGCCCAGAGATACCTCTGCGACAATCGGAGTGACAAAACCTAATCTCGAAATACGCCAACTTAACATCTATCTTTGGAGACACCTGTAGAGCTCCTTTATAATCACCCAGTTACGTTGTGACGTTCAGTAGCACATAAAGTGTTCCTCCGGTAAATGGGAGTTGCATAATCTCATAGTTGTAGGAACTTTTTATAAGTCATGAAGAAGGCAATAGCAACATACTAAACGATCAAGTGCTAGGCTAACAGAATGGGTCAAGTCAATCACATCATTCTCCTAATGATGTGATCTCTTTAATCAAATGACAACACATGTCTATGGTTAGGAAACATAACCATCTTTGATTAATTAGCTAGTCAGGTAGAGGCATACTAGTGACATTAAGTTTGTCTATGTATTCACACATGTATCACGTTTCTGGTTAATAAAATTCTAGCATGAATAATAAACATTTATCATGATATGAGGAAATAAATAATAACTTTATTATTGCCTCTAGGGCATATTTCTTTCAGCGCCCCCCATTGGGAGTCCGAATAGGACAAGGGGAGGGGGCGCGGCACCCTTTCCCTCTCCCTCTCCCTTATTTCTCCTCTTCCTCGAGGTGGAATCCTACTAGGACTTGGGAGTCCTAGTAGGACTTCCTTATCCTGGCGCGCCCTGCAAGGTCCGGCCGGCCTCCCTCTCTCCTCCTTTATATACGGGGGCAGGGGGGCACCCCAAAGGACATCAAGTTCACTTAACCATGTGCGGTGTCCCCCTCCACAGTTACACACCTCAGTCATATCGTCGTAGTGCTTAGGCCAAGCCCTGTGCCGGTAACATCATCAACACCGTTGCCATGCCATCGTGGTTACGGAACTCTCCCTCATCCTCAACTGGATCAGAGCTCGAGGGACGTCATCGGGCTGAATGTGTGCTAAACGCGGAGGTTCCATACGTTCGGTGCTTGGATCAGTTGGATCATGAAGACGTTTGACTACATCAACCGCGTTAACTAAAGGCTTCCGCTTTCGGTCTACGAGGGTACGTGGACACACTCTCCCCCCTCGTTGCTATGCATCTCCTAGATAGATCTTGCGTAATCGTAGGAATTTTTTTGAATTACTATGTTCCCCAATATCCAGGACCTGGAATCATACAAGTCAATGGGTGGTGGTTTATAGCTCGTTCAACTTACGGCGATCATTTGAGGCTCATTCGCACGTACCAAATTGACCAACCATTTCATCAAACCACATGCGGTACAATGCCTAGGACATTCATGACCGTGATGGCTATGGCTGCTTCGTGTTTGAGAAAGATCACAGCTTTGTTGGGCCAGGCGTATTCAACTTGAGGCGGGTTTACAGCCTCGGCAACCACTCCATGTTCCTCGGGCTCAATTATCCGATCATCCAACCAATCATCAATCATATCACTAGCGATGATTACCATGCTATGCAACTTCCATTCTCCAGGGGGGAACTGTGTTTACACATTGTACCATGGGTTTCATGAATCACCATATCCAGAGGTTCGTCGACATAGCTTGGTTCCAGATAATCTTCAGCGTGTGAAAGGCATCAAGCTTCCATGCGATGAATGGCTTTTGCAAACCCAACATGCGGCGATATGGTCAACAAACGACAGCCATCAGAAGAAGACTGTAAGTGGAGAGGCTAACAACTGGGTCCATGGCCGCACTCAAGGAAGTGCCTCCTTATTACGCACAAAATAATGATTCCTCCACCTGACACCTCAGACCTACTAGCAGGGCATCTGTATTTCACAAGAAAATGTTCCCCCTTGACAGTTGGGACCCACCGGCTTTATCTTCACATGGAAGGAACTGCCTTCTTACCCCCTGATAGCTGGGACCCACCAGGTTGAAGCGAAGGTAGTGTTATCTGTCCGTCTGCGAACGTGTACAAACATAGCGGACGATCAGTCTCTCTACAGCGACGTACCATGGCCGAGTAAGGAGCAGCATGTGTCGTAGTAGAGGCGCCGACATAGCATGTCACGCAGTCCCGTCTATATCGTGTAAATGTACATACAACCATGCTGCAAGATACTAAATACGGCTACGTACGTACATACGGGCGGGGTCTCTAACGCGTACTTCAACTAATCATGTTCATCGGTAGCCAACCGCTTGGGTCTGAACGGAGTAAACAATGTCGCATGTTCAATCAGGAGCCAACCGGCTAGGACGGTCCAGCCAAAACAAGGAAACGGCCTTCTGTTCGACCGCGTATGGTCGATATGGGGTCCTCTTCATCGGGAAGGGTCTGGCGTACTAATGACCCACAAGTATATGGGGTCTATAGTAGTCCTCTCGATAAGTAAGAGTGTCGAACCTAACGAGGAGCAGAAGCAAATGACAAGCAGTTTTCAGTAAGGTATTCTCTGCAAGCACTGAAATTATCGGTAACAGATAGTTTTGTGATAAGATAATTCATAATGGGTAACAAGTAACAAAAGTAAACAAGGTGCAGCAAGGTGGCCCAATCCTTTTTGTAGAAAAGGACAAGCCTGGACAAACTCTTATATAAAGAAAAACGCTCCCGAGGACACATGGGAATTATGGTCAAGCTAGTTTTCATCATGCTCATATGATTCACATTCGTTGCTTTGATAATTTGATATATTGGTGGACCATTGCTTGGGTACTGCCCTTCCTTGACAAGCATCCCACTTATGATTAACACCTCTCGCAAGCTTCCGCAACTAGGAAAGAAGAATTAAGGTAAACCTAACCATAGCATGAAACATATGAATCCAAATCAGCCCCTTACGAAGCAACACATAAACTAGGGTTTAAGCTTCTGTCACTCTAGAAACCCATCATCTACTTATTACTTCCTAATGCCTTCCCCTAGGCCCAAATCATGGTGAAGTGTCGTGTAGTCGACACTTACATAACACCACTAGAGGAAAGACAACATACATCTCATCAGAAATATCAAAAGAATACCAAATTCACATGATTACTAATAACCAGACTTCTCCCATATCCTCAGGAACAAACGTAACTACTCACAAATCATATTCATGTTCATAATCAGAGGGGTCTTAATATGTATTAAGGATCTGAACATATGATCTTCCACCGAATAAACCAACTAGCATCAACTACAATGAGTAATCAACACTACTAGCAACCCATAGGTACCAATCTGAGGTTTTGAGACAAAGATCGAATACAAGATATGAACTAGGGTTTGAGAGGAGATGGTGCTGGTGAAGAAGTTGATGGAGATGGACCACCTCTAGATGAGAGGATCGATGGTGATGACGATGGCAATGATTTCCCCCTCCCGGAGGGATGTTTCCCCGGCAGAACAGCTCTGTCGGAGCCCTGGATTGGTCCTGCCCAGGTTCCGCCTCGAGACGGCGGTGCTTCGTCCTGAAAGCTTCCTTTTGATTTTTTTTCCAGGGCAAAATACACCATATAGCAGAAGATGGGCATCGGGGGCCTGTCAGGTGGCCCACGAGGTAGGGGGCGTGCCCAGGGGAGTAGGGCGCGCCCTCCACCCTCGTGGCTGGTGGGTGGTGATACGTCTCCAACGTATCTATAATTTTTGATTGTTCCATGCTATTATATTATCTGTTTTGGATGTTTAATGGGCATTAATATGCTATTTAATATTATTTTTGGACTAACCTATTAACCAAGGGCCTAGTGCCAGTTTCTATTTTTTTTGCCTATTTTAGAGTTTTGTAGAAAAGGAATACCAAACGGAGTCCAAACGGAATGAAACCTTCACGATGATCTTTCTTGGAATGAAAGCAAACCAGAAGACTTGGAGATGACGTCGGAGATGCAACAAGGAAGCCACGAAGCAGGAGGGCACGCCCCCAACCTCGTGGGCCCCTCATGGCTCCCCTGACCTAGTTCCTTCGCCTATATATACTCTTATTCCCTAAAAACATCAAAGAGAGCCACGAAACCACTTTTGCACCGCTACAACCTTCTATACCCATGAGATCCCATCTAGGGACCTTTTTCGCCGTCCTGTCAGAGGGGGATTCAATCACTGAGGGCTTCTACATCAACACCATTACCTCTCCCACGACGCATGAGTAGTTTACCACAGACCTTTGGGTCCATAGTTATTAGCTAGATGGCTTCTTCTCTCTCTTTGATTCTCAATACCATGTTCTCCTCGATGTTCTTGGAGATCTATTCGATGTAATATTCTTTTGCGGTGTGTTTGCCGAGATCTATGAATTGTGGATTTATGATCAAGATTATCTATGAATATTATTTGGTTCTTCTCTGAATTCTTATATGCATGATTTGATATCTTTGCAAGTCTCTTCGAATTATCGATTTAGTTTGGCCTACTAGATTGATCTTTCTTGCAATGGGAGAAGTGCTTAGCTTTGGGTTGAATCTTGCGGTGCCCTTTCCCAGTGATAGTTGGGGTAGCAAGAAACATATTGTATTGTTGCCATCGAGGATAAAAAGATGGGGTTTTCATCGTATTGCTTGAGTTAAGTCCTCTACATCATGTCATCTTGCTTAATGCGTAACTCCGTTCTTTATGAACTTAATACTCTAGATGCATGCTGGATAGCGGTCGATGTGTGGACTAATAGTAGTAGATGTGGGAAGGAGTCGGTCTACTTGACACGGACATGATGCATATGTTCATGATCATTGCCTTAGATATCATCATAACTATGCGCTCTTCTATCAATTGCTTGGTAGTAATTTGTTCATCCACCGTAATATTTGCTATCTTGGGAGAAGCCACTAGTGAAACCTATGGCTCCCAGGTCTCTTTTCCATATTATTGAATCTCGTTTACATCTTGCTAGTTTCTGATCTACTATTTTGCAATCTTTACTTTCCAATCTATAAACCAAAAATACCAAAAAAATTTACTTTAACGTTTATCTATCTCTATCAGATCTCACTTTTGCAAGTGACCGTGAAGGGATTTACAACCCCTTTATCATGTTGGGTGCAAGTTGTTGATTGTTTGTTCAGGTATTCGGTGACTTGTGCGTCGTCTCCTACTGGATTGATACCTTGGTTCTCAAAACTGAGGGAAATACTTACGCTACATTGCTGCATCACCCTTTCCTCTTAAAGGGAAAACCAACGTGGGCTCAAGAGGTAGTAGGTGGCCCCCATCTGGTGCTATCTTCGCCAAATATTTTTAATATAGTCCAAAACTAACTTTCGTGGAGTTTCAAGACTTTTGGAGTTATGCAGAATAGATCTCTAATATTTGCTCCTTTTCCATCCCAGAATTCCAGCAGCCGGCATTCTCCCTCTTTGTGTAAACCTTATAAAATAAGAGAGAAAATGCATAAGTATTGTGACATAATCTGTAGTAACAGCCTATAATGCAATAAATATTTATATAAAACCATGATGCGAAATGGACATATCAACTCTCCCAAGCTTAGACCTCACTTGTCCTCAAGCGAAAGCCGATATCAAAAAATATGTCCACATTTTTAGAGATAGAGGTGTCGATAAAATAAAATACAGACATGAGGGCATCATGATCATTCTTTTAGAACACCAACATATATATTCTTATGATTTCTTATGCTAAAGTACCAATCTATTCACAATGTAAAGTATGAATCAAAACTTCATTGAAAACTAACAAACTATGATCTCGGTCATTGAAGCAATTGCAATTTATCATACATCGGAAAGAGTCAATATGAGAACTTTTCAGCAAGTCCACATACTCAACTATCATTTAGTCTTTCACAATTGCTAACAGTCACGTGATACTTATGGGTATGAAGTTTCAATCGGACACAGAGAAAGATAGGGGCTTATAATTTTGCCTCCCAACCTTTTTCCTCAAGGGTAATGTCAACAATAGTACTTTATGAAAACCTACATCCAAGTGGATGTATATCAGGATCTTTCCAACACATAGTGCTTGCCAAAGGATAAAGTGAAAAAGGAAAGGTGCAGATCACCATGACTCTTGTATGAAGGTAGAAGGTAAAAATAAAAGATAGGCCCTTCGCAGAGAGAAGTAGAGGTTGTCATGCGCTTTTATGGTTGGATGCACAAAATCTTAATGCAAAAGAATTTCACTTTATATTGCCACTTGTGATAAGGACATTTATTATGCAGTCCGTCGCTTTTATTTCTTCCATATCACAAGCTTGTATAAAGCTTATTTTCTTCACACTAATAGATCATACATATTTAGAGAGCAATTTTTATTGCTTGCACCGATGACAACTTACTTAAGGGATCTTACTCAATCCATAGGTAGGTGTGGTGGACTCTCATGGCAAAACTGGGTTTCGGGATGTTTGGAAGCACAAGTAGTTCTACTTGGTGCAAAGAATTTGGCTAGCTTGAGGGGGAAAGGCAAGCTCAACATGTTGGATGATCCATGACAATATAACTTATTCGGATATAAGAAAGCATAACCCATTATGTTGTATTCCTTGTCCAACATCAACCTTTTAGCATGTCATATATTAATGGGTGCTCACAATCATAAAAGATGTCCAAGATAGTATATTTATATGTGAAAACCTCACTTTCTTTATTACTTCCTATTAATTTCAACGATGACCAAAACTATATTTGTCAACTCTCAACAACCTTTATTCATCATACTATTTATATGTGAAGTCATTACTCTTATTAAGAATCAATAGGATCTTTTTATTTCCTTTTATTCTTTCTTTTATCTGTCTTTTATTCCCTCAAGATCATAGCAAGATACCAAAGGCTCTCAACTCAAAACTACTCTTTATTATATATAACTCACGGACTCGATTACATAGATAAAGATCAAAACAAAACTCAAAGCTAGATCATACTAAAACTTTATTCTACTAGATCAAGATATAACCAAAAGGATCGAACTAAGAAAACGGTAAAGATAGAAGTGTGATGGTGATACGATATCGGGGCACCTCCCCCGAGCTTGGTAGTTCCCAAGGGGAGTGCCCATACCCATGTATGTATGTATCTTTCTTTGGAGGTGGTGATGATGGGGTTATTAATGATGTAGGCTTGTAGTCCATCTTCCAAGGCATAGGTTCACCATCATAGAAGGATGATCGAGTCTCCAGGATCCTGAAATCTGCAACCAAACTCATCCTCTTGAATATATATTCATACTCACAGTTTTGATTTTGCAGGTCATAGATCAGGGCTTGGAGGTGCTCGATTTTTTCGTGAAGCTTGAAGATGGTCTCCCCGATGTTCTTGGCATCTAGCTTGTGGTTGTTGGTGAACTCTGCGATCATCATGTGGTTAGCATTGGTCCGCGTTCCACCATCCCTTGGCACTTGAAAACTTGTTGCTTCATTGCTTCGAGTCTTGTCTCCACGCTTCTGATCCTCCTCGGTCCCTCAACATCACGGATGTGTAGGACTCCCTCACGCATCTCAATGGTTTGAGGGTGTTGCAGCACCTCCGCGAGGTAAGGGTTGACGACCTTCTCGAAAAACTTGTACTTGGGGGGTGCTTGGAGACGTCATGGTGATCTAGATCTGTCAGAAAAATAGTTCGAAACAAAAACAGAGGATTTTGTCGTGGTATTGTGGTCAAAACCTTCGGGAGATTATATAATGATTTTTACCGACCAAAAGAAGTATCATGCAAGAAAACCGAGTCCGTAGGGCACACGAGGTGGCCACGAGGCAACGGGCGCGCCCAGGGGGTAGGGTGCGCCCTCCACCCTCGTGACGCCTCGTGTCTCTTTAGGACTACTTCTGATTTTCCTAATGTTTTAAATATTCCAAAACGGAGAAAAATTGCTATTTGAGCAGTTTTGGAGTCGGTTTACTTATCGTACCACATACCTATTCCTTTTCAGAGTCTGAAACATTCTGGAAAGTGTCCCTTATGTACTCCTCCGGGGTTACGGTGTCAATAACATTGGTTTCAACATTTATGGGATTACGTGAGATATAATGTTTGTTTCTTCTACCGTTCACCACTTCCAGATTTGTGCCTTCGGCATTGTTGATTTTTATGGCACCGGAATGATAGACCTCCTCGATAATGTAAGGACCTTCCCATTTAGAGGGAAGTTTCCCGCAAAAAATCTTAAAAGAGAGTTGTATAGCAAAACATAATCACCTACATTAAACTCACGCTTTTGTATCCTTTTGTCATGCCATCTTTTAACTTTTTCTTTAAACAATTTGGCATTCTCATAGGCATGGGTTCTCCATTCATCAAGTGAGCAAATGTAAAATAGCCTCTTCTCACCAGCAAGTTTGAAATCATAATTGAGCTCTTTAATAGCCCAATATGCCTTATGTTCTAGTTCGAGAGGTAAGTGACATGCTTTTCCATAAACCATCTTATACGGAGACATACCCATAGGGTTTTTATAAGAAGTTCTATAGGCCCATAATGCATAATCAAGTTTCTGGGACGAATTCTTTCTAGATTTATTAACAGTCTTTTGCAAGATCAATTTAATCTCTCTATTACTCAGTTCTACTTGACCACTAGACTGAGGATGGTATGGAGATGCAATTCTATGATTAACATCATACTTAGCAAGCATTTTATGAAAAGCACCAAGTATAAAATGTGAACCACCATCAGTCATTAAATATCTAGGGGCTCCAAACCTTGGAAAAATAACTTATTTAAGCATCTTAATAGAGGTGTTATGATCAGCACTACTAGTTGGAATAGCTTCTATCCACTTAGTAGCGTAATCAACAACAACTAAAATATGTGTATACCCATTAGAGGAAGGAAAAGGTCCCATATAATCAAAGCCCCAAACATGAAATGGTTCAATAACAAGTGAATAGTTCATAGGCATTTCCTGACGTCTACTAATATTACCAATTCTTTGACATTCATCGCAAGATAAGACGAACTTACGGGTATCTTTGAAGAGAGTAGGCCAATAAAAACCGGAATGCAATACCTTATGTGCAGCTCTATCTCCAGCGTGGTGTCCTTCGTAAGCCTCAGAGTGACACTTGCGTAGGATATGTTCTTGTTCATGCTCAGGTACACAACGTCTAATAACACCATATACTCCTTCTTTATAAAGGTGTGGGTCATCCCAAAAGTAATGTCTTAAATAATAGAAAAACTTTTTGTTTTGCTGGTATGTGAAACTAGGTGGTATAAATTTAGCAACAATGTAATTAGCATAATAAGCATACCATGGTGTAGTACAAGAAGCATTTATGACAGCTAATTGTTCATCAAGAAAGATATCATCAATAGGTAGTGGGTCATCAAGAACATTTTCTAACCTAGACAAGTTGTCTGCAACGGGGTTCTCAGCTCCCTTTCTATCAGTAATATGCAAATCAAAGTTGTAGCAAGAGAACCCATCTAATAAGTCTAGGTTTAGCATCTTTCTTTTCCATAAGGTATTTAATAGCAGCATGATCAGTGTTAACAGTTACTTTGAAATCAACAATATAAGGTATGAAGTTATCACAAGCGAACACAACTGCTAAAAAATCCTTTTCAGCATAGCATAATTTCTCTGGGCACTGTGTCTAGGGTTTTACTAGCATATTGGATAACATTTAATTTCTTATCAACTCTTTGTCCTAGAACAACACCTACATCATAATCACTAGCATCACACATAATTTCAAAGGGTAAATTCCAGTAAGGTGGCTGAACAATAGGTGCAGAAATTAAGGTTTCTTAGGTATTTCAAATGCTTCTACACAATCATCATCAAAAACAAAAGGGTCATCTTTTTTCAAGAGATTAGTCAGAGGCCTAGAAATTTTAGAGAAGTCTTCAATAAACCTCCTATAAAAACCAACATGACCAAGAAAACTTCTTATACCTTTGATGCCGTTGTGACACGGCATCTTTTCAATAGCATCTACTTTAGCTTTATCAACTTCGATACCTCTTTCAAAAAATTTATGCCCCAAGACAATACCTCATTAACCATAAAGTGGCACTTCTCCCAATTCAAGACAAGATTAGTTTCTTCACATCTCTACAAAACTCGATCAAGGTTGCTTAAGCAATCATCAAAAGGAGTTTCGTAAACAGAGAAACCATCCATGAGAACCTCAACAATCTTTTCATAGAAGTCAGAGAATATAGCAGTCATACATCTTTGAAAGGTAGCAAGTGCATTACATAGACCAAAAGGCATACATCTATAAGAAAAGGTACCGAAAGGGCAAGTAAAAGTGGTCTTTTCCTAATCCTCTTTTGACATAGGTATTTGAGAGAAACTAGAATAACCATCTAGAAAGAAAAATTGTGTATGTTTGGATAATCTTTCTAGCATTTGATCAATAAAAGGTAGAGGGTAATGATATTTTCTAGTAGCTTTATTTAATTTGCGGAAATCAATTACCATTCTATAACTTGTAACAATTCTTTGTGGGATCAATTCGTCCTTATCATTAGGAACAACAGTAATACCTCCCTTCTTAGGGACACAATGGACATGACTCACCCACGGACTATCAGTAATAGGATAAATTATATCTGCCTCCAGAATTTTAGTATTTCATTTCTTATCACTTCTTTCATCTTAGGATTTAACCGTCATTGATGATCAACAACTGGTTTAGCATCTTTCTCCAGTTTTATTTTGTGCTGGCATAGAGTGGGACTAATGCCCTTAAGATCATCAAGAGTATATCCAATAGCAGCACGGTGATTCTTCAGAGTTTTCAATAATTTCTCTTCTTCATGCTCTGAAAGGTTAGCACTAATAATAACATGATAATCTTCTTTTCATCAAGATAAGCATATTTCAAAGTATCAGGTAAGTGTTTAAGATCAAACACGAGATGACCCTTGGGTGGAGGAGGATCCCCTAGGATTTCAATAGGAAAGTTGTGTTTCAAAATAGGTCCCTAATTAAAGAATACTTCATCTATTTCCCTTCTTTCATTCATAAACATATCATTTTCATGGTCTAGCAAATATTGTTCTAAAGGATCATTAGGAGGCACGACAATAGAAGCAAGACCAATAATTTCATTTTTACTAGGTAATTCTTTATCATGGGGTTGTCTATGAAATTTAGAGAAATTAAAATCATGAGACATATCCCCTAAGCCAACAGTAACAATATCCTTTTCGCAGTCTATCTTAGCATTAACAGTATTCAAGAAGGGTCTACCAAATACATAGGGACAAAAGTCATCTTGTGGGGAACCAAGAACAAGAAAATCAGTAGGATATTTAATTTTCCCACACAAGACTTCAACATCTCTAACAATCCCAATTGGTGAAACAGTGTCTCTATTGGCAAGCTTAATAGTAACATCAAAACCTTCTATTTCAGCAGGTGCAATATCATGCATAATTTCTTTGTATAAGGAACGAGGTATTGCACTCACACTAGCACCCATATCACATAAGCCATGATAACAATGACCTCCTATTTTAACCGAAACAACAGGCATGCCGGCAACAGGTCTATGTTTACTTTTAGTATCGAGTTTAGCAATTCTAGAAGCTTCATCATAGAAATAAATAACATGCCCATCAATATTATCGACCAAGAGATCTTTAACCATAGCAATACTAGGTTCAACTTTAATTTTCTCAGGGGGTGTAGGTGTTCTAGCATTACTCTTACGAACCACAGTTGAAGCTTTAGTGTGGTCCTTTATTATAATAGGAAAAGGTGGTTTCTCAATATAAGCAGTAGGAACAATAGGATCGACATTATAAGTAATAGGTTTTTCTTCAACTTTAATAGGTTTTACTACCTTCACTTCAATGGGAGGATGATATTTAAACCACTTCTCCTTAGGGATATCAACATGAGTAGAAAATGATTCACAGAAAGAAGCTACTATCTCAGAGTCATGTCCATATTTAGTGCTAAATTCACAAAAAGCATCGGTACCCATAAAAGAATTAACACAATCAAACTTAGGGGTTATACCTGACTCCTTACCTTCGTAGAGTTCCCAATCTTCAGAGTTGCATTAATTCTTTCCAATAAATCCCATTTGAATTCAATAGTGTTCATCATAAAAGAACCAGTACAAGAAGTATCGAGCATGGAGCGATCATTATGAGGAAGCCGAGCATAAAAGTTTTGAATAATAATTTCTTTCGAGACCTCATGATTGGGGCATGAATATAACATTTACTTAAGCCTCCCCAAAGCTTGAGCGATACTTTCTCCTTCACGAGGCCAAAAATTATATATATAATTACGATCACGATGAACCAGATGCATAGAATAAAACTTCTGATGAAATTCCAATTTCAATCGGTTGTAGTTCCACGATCCAATATCATCACATAGCCTAAACCATGTCAATGCCTTTCCGTTCAAAGATAAAGGGAAGACCTTCTTCTTGACAACATCCTCGGGCATATCTGCAAGCTTAAATAATCCACAAACTTCATCCACATAGATTAGGTGCATATCGGGATGTAATGTTCCATCTCCTGTATAGGGATTAGCTAGCAATTTCTCTATCATACCCGAATGAATTTGAAAGTAAATATTTTCAGTAGGTTCATGAGGTTGAGGAGAAACTCTTTGCACTTCTGGTCGGGGTGAAGATACCCTGAGCAAGCGCCTGAAAGGATTATTTTCCATAGTAACAAGTGACAGTAAATTTCAGCACACTATATAAATGTTTCCTTACCAAATTCCACCTACCAAAGGCGCTTTACTCCCCGGCAACGGCGCCAGAAAAGAGTCTTGATGACCCACAAGTATAGGGGATCTATCATAGTCCTTTCAATAACTAAGAGTGTCGAACCCAACGAGCAGAAGGAAATGACAAGCGGTTTTTAGTAAGGTATTCTATGCAAGCACTAAAATTATCGGTAACAGATAGTTTTGTGATAAGATAATTCGTAACGGGAACAAGTAACAAAAGTAAATAAGGTGTAGCAAGGTGGCACAATATTTTTTGTAGAAAAGGACAAGCCTGGACAAACTCTTATATAAAGCAAAATGCTCCCGAGGACACATGGGAATTACTATCAAGCTAGTTTTCATCATGCACATATGATTCGCGTACATTACTTTGATAATTTGATATGTGGGTGGACCAGTGCTTGGGTACTAACCTTCCTTGGACAAGCATCCCACTTATGATTAACCCCTCTCGCAAGCATCCTCAACTACTATACGGGGTCTATAGTAGTCCTCTCGATAAGTAAGAGTGTCGAACCCAACGAGGAGCAGAAGGAAATGACAAGCAATTTTCAGTAAGGTATTCTCTGCAAGCACTGAAATTATCGGTAACAGATAGTTTTGTGATAATATAATTCATAATGGGTAACAAGTAACAAAAGTAAACAAGGTGCAGCAAGGTGTACCAATCCTTTTTGTAGAAAAGGACAAGCCTAGACAAACTCTTATATAAAGAAAAACGCTCCAGAGGACACATGGGAATTATGGTCAAGCTAGTTTTCATCATGCTCATATGATTCACGTTCGTTACTTTGATAATTTGATATATTGGTGGACCATTGCTTGGGTACTGCCCTTCCTTGACAAGCATCCCACTTATGATTAACCCCTCTCGCAAGCATCCGCAACTACGAAAGAAGAATTAAGGTAAACCTAACCATAGCATGAAACATATGGATCCAAATTAGCCCCTTACGAAGCAACACATAAACTAGGGTTTAAGCTTCTGTCACTCTAGAAACCCATCATCTACTTATTACTTCCTAATGCCTTCCCCTAGGCCCAAATCATGGTGAAGTGTCGTGTAGTCGACGTTTACATAACACCACTAGAGGAAAGACAACATACATCTCATCAAAAATATCAAAAGAATACCAAATTCACATGATTACTAATAACCAGACTTCTCCCATGTCCTCGGGAACAAACGTAACTACTCACAAATCATATTCAGGTTCATAATCAGAGGGGTATTAATATGCATTAAGGATCTGAACATATGATCTTCCATCGAATAAACCAACTAGCATCACCTACAAGGGGTAATCAACACTAGTAGCAACCCACAGGTACCAATCTGAGGTTTTGAGACAAAGATCTGATACAAGAGATGAACTAGGGTTTGAGAGAAGATGGTGCTGGTGAAGATGTTGATGGAGATTGACCCCCTCTCGATGAGAGGATCGATGGTGATGACGATGGCGACGATTTCCCCCTCCGGGAGGGATGTTTCCCCAGCAGAACAGCTCCGCCAGAGCCCTAGATTGGTCCTGCCCAGGTTCTTCCTCGAGATGGCGTCGCTTCATCCCGAAAGCTTCCTCATGATTTTTCCGGGGTAAAAGACACCATATAGCAGAAGCTGGGCATTGGGGGCCTGCCAGGTGGCCCACGAGGCAGGGGAGCGCGCCCTCCACCCTCGTGGCTGGTGGGTGGCCCCCCTCTGGTGCTTTCTTCGCCCAGTATTTCTAATATATTCCAAAACTGACTTTCGTGGAGTTTCAGGACTTTTGGAGTTGTGCAGAATTGGTCTCTAATATTTTCTCCTTTTCCAGCGCAGAATTCCAGCTACCGGCCTTCTCCCTCTTCGTGTAAACCTTATAAAATAAGAGAGAAAAGGCATAAAGATTGTGACATAATGTGTAGTAACAACCCATAATGCAATAAATATTGATATAAAAGCATCATGCAAAATGGACGTATCACGTACCGCAAAATCGATGAAACAAACTTTTGTTCGAGTGCCTACAGTCGAAACGGGGTGCTGTTGATCGGGAGGGGTGTGGCGTATCGCAAAATAGAGGAAACGGACTTGTGTTGGAGCGCCTACGGTCGAAATGGGGTCATGTTCATTGGGATGGGTGTGGCGTACCGCAAAACGGGACTCCACAGGGCTACTGTTCATCCACTGTCGACTTCTTCGAACCTCCACCTGCTACTGTTCATCCATTGTCGACTTCCTCCAGCCTCCACCAGCTACTGTTCATCCAAGGGGGTCCTGTTCATTCAGCCTCCACCGGCTACTGTTCACCCAGCCCTCCACCGGCTACTGTTCAACCAGCCCTCCATGGGGTCCTGTTCAACCAGCCCTCCACGGGGTCCTGTTCAACCAGCCCTCCACGGGGTCCCTCCACCGGCTACTGTTCATCCACCCCACCACCTCGATCGGGGTCTTGTTCATCCAGCGGCAATGGCCTCTACTACCATGGTATCCTATTCATCCAACCCCCACTGGGAATTTTTCATCCAACTCCCATTGGGAACTGTTCATCAAGAGGCGGCTTCAATCGGGTTGAGTTAGCATAAGTAGTGAAGGAATCACTCGGGTTCACTTAACAACAAGGGATCTATCGGTCTTCAGTAACGTATCTAGTGCAATCGCTCGGGTTCAGTTAGAGCCCAACGCCTTGCTCGGGTTTAGTTAGAATGCAATGCCTCGCACACACGTGCGTACATGTATAAGAGAAACGCGCAAACCTCCATGCATCGCTCGGCCCTGACCACCCATCGTAACCGGGAACTCCCCAAAAATTTCCTCGCCCTCACTTCTACCATGATTTTTTCCGTCATGGACGGCCCAAAGAATGTCATGCTGGTGTGTCTCTAGCCCGCCCAGGACAAAAAGCCCATTTCCTGTCATGATTTTTTGTCATAGAAGTAGGATCCCACCACATCTATCATGGTACCGGGTTTTCACACAATTATCGTAATAGAAGTGTCATAAACATGACAGAAATATTTTTCGTTTGGTCCAAAATGTCACGGATGTGTCTTTTTTTTCTAGTGCAAGACATACATCAAGTTCTCTCAAATCCATAAAAAATATTCAATCCGACAATAATGAAATCTCAAAGGTAAAACCGGATTCATCACAACAAAATAGAGAGGGGAAAACACCATATGATTCAGCTATATTAACAAAGCTTGCGATACATCAAGATTGTGCCAAATCAAGAACACGAGAGAGAGAGAGAGAGAGAGATCAAACACATAGCTACTTGTACAAACCCTCAGCCCGAGGGTGGACTACTCCCTCCTCATCATGGAGACCATAGGGATGATGAAGCTGGCCTTCGGTGATGATTTCCCCCTTCGGCTGGGTGCCAAAACAAGGTCTAGATTAGTTTTTCATGGCTACAGAGGCTTGCGGCAGTGGAACTTCTCATCTAGGGTTATTTCTGGGGGTTTCTGTATTTATAGGATTTTTTGACATCGGTCTCACGCTAAGATGGGCCTCGAGGTGCCCACTACCAACCAGCCCACGACCAAGGGGGCTGGTGCTCCTTGGTGGGTAGTGGCCACCTCGTGGCTCTTTTGTCCCTCCCACGAAGCTTTTAGTGCCTCTTTTCTTCCAAAAAAAATCGTCAAAAAGTTTCGCTGCATTTGGAGAGCTTTGATTTCTGCAAAAAAAACAACACCATGGTAGTTCTGGTGAACACTACGTCAACCCTGGTTAGTTTCATTTAAATCATATAAAATTACACCCAAACTATATAAAATTGTTGTAAACATGGCATGAATACTTCATAAATTATAGATACGTTTGAGACGTATCAATTCTTCACACATTTTAGGTCACAAGACATTGATACGTCTCCAATGTATCTATAATTTTTGATTGTTCCATGCTATTATATTACCTATTTTGAATGATTATGGGCTTTATTATGCACTTTTATATTACTTTTGGGACTAACCTATTAACCGGAGGCCCAGCCCATATTGCTGTTTTATTGCCTGTTTCAGTATTTCAAAGAAAAGGAATATCAAACGGAGTCCAAACGGAATGAAACCTTCGGCAACGTGATTTTTTGGAAGAATATCATCCTGGAGACGTGGAGTTCAAGTCAGAAGATACTCGAGGACTCCACGAGACAGGAGGGCGCCCCCCCTGTAGGGCGCGCCCCCCTGTCTCGTGGTCCCCTCGAGCACCTCCTGACCGACTTCTTTCGCCTATATATTCCCTCGTACCCTTAAAACATCGAATATCAGGATAGATCGGGAGTTCCGCCGCCGCAAGCCTCTGTAGCCACCAAAAACCTCTCGGGAGCCCTTCCCGGCACCCTGTCGTAGGGCGGATCCTTCACCGGTGGCCATCTTCATCATCCCGGCGCTATCCATGACGAGGAGGGAGTAGTTCACCCTCGGGGCTGAGGGTATGTACCAGTAGCTATGTGGTTGATCTCTCTCTCTCTCTCGTGTTCCCTCTATGGCACGATCTTGATGTATCCCGAGCTTTTCTATTGTAGTTTGATCTTATGATGTTTCTCCCCCTCTACTCTCTTGTGATGAATTGAGTTTCCCTTTTGAAGTTATCTTATCGGATTGAGTCTTTTAAGAGAACACTTGATGTATGTCTTGCTGTGTTTATCTGTGGTGACAATGGGATATCATGTGCCTCTTGATGTATGTTTTGGTGACCAACTTGCGGGTTCCGCCCATGAACCTATGCATAGGGGTTGGCACACGTTGTTGACCCTCCAGTAGAAACTTTGGGGCACTCTTTGAAGTACTTTGTGTTGGTTGGACGAATCTGAGATTGTGTGATGCATATCGTATAATCATGCCCACGGATACTTGAGGTGACAATGGAGTATCTAGGTGACATTAGGGTTTTGGTTGATTTGTGTCTTAAGGTGCTATTCTAGTACGAACTCTTGAATAGATTGATCTGAAAGAATGACTTTGAGGTGGTTTCGTACCCTACCATAATCTCTAAATTTGTTCTCCGCTATTAGTGTCTTTGGAGTGACTCTTTGTTGCATGTTGAGGGATTGTTATATGATCTATCTATGTTATTATTGTTGAGAGAACTTGCACTAGTGAAAGTATGAACCCTAGGCCTTGTTTCCTATCATTGCAATACCGTTTACGCTCACTTTTATCGCTTGCTACCTTGCTGTTTTTATTATTTCAGATTACAAAAACCTATATCTACTATCTATTTTGCACTTGTATCACCATCTCTTCGCCGAACTAGTGCACCTATACAATTTACCATTGTATTGGGTGTGTTAGGGACACAAGAGACTCTTTGTTATTTGGTTGCAGGGTTGTTTGAGAGAGACCATCTTCATCCTACGCCTCCTACGGATTGATAAACCTTAGGTCATCCACTTGAGGGAAATTTGCTACTGTCCTACAAACCTGTGCACTTGCAGGGCCAACAACGTCTACAAGAAGAAGGTTGTGTAGTAGACATCAAACTCTTTTCTGGCGCCGTTGCCGGGGAGGTGAGTGCTTGAAGGTATATCTTTAGATCTTGCAATCGGATCTTTTTGTTTCTTGTTTTATCACTAGTTTAGTTCATAAACGAAAATTACAAAAAAAATGGAATTGAGTTTGTCTCACACACTTCATCTTTTTAATATCTTTCGTGAGTATGATGAAAAGGAAAATTGTGCTCAAGTGCTAGAAGAAGAAGTCTATAGAATGTTTGATACTAAATCTTTGAATGATGAGCATGATTGCAAGGTTGTTAGTATGAATTCCTTGAATATCCATGATTCTAATGATATGCAAAGCCACAAGCTTGGGATGGTATGTTTGATGAAGATAATATGTTTAGTCCCCCAAGTTTTGATGAGAATATTTATTATGATGAAAGCATGCCTCCTATTTATGATGATTATATTGATGAAGGTGGGTTTGGAAGAGGTTCAACTTGAGGAAGTAGTGATCCCACTATTTTGGAGGATGTTGAATCTTATTGTGATGAATATGAAAGTGGATTTGGAAGAGTGTCAACTTTATTTAGTGATGATTCCACTATTTTGGAAGAGGTTCCAATTGATTATGAGAACAAAGTTGCTATCTATGATGATTATTGTGATGAATTGTATGTTATTAAGAATAATGATAACCATGAAACTTGTCATCATGATTTTAGTTTTCAATTGGATTATGCCTCACATGATAATTATTTTGTTGAGTTTGCCCCCACTATTATTCATGAGAAGAAATTTGCTTATGTGGAGAGTAGTAAATTTTCTATGCTTGTAGATCATGAAAAGAATGCTTTAGGTGCTGGTTATATTGTTGAATTCATTCATGATGCTACTGAAAATTATGTTGAGGGAGGAACATATGCTTGTAGGAATTGCAATAATGTCAATTTTCCTCTCTATGTGCTTAAAATTTTGAATTTATGCTTGTTTTGCCTTCCTATGCTAGTTGATTATTGTTCCCATAAGTTGTTTGCTCACAAAATCCCTATGCATAGGAAGTGGGTTAGGCTTAAATGTGCTAGTCATATGCTTTATGATGCTCCCGTTATGTTTCAATTCTTATCTTTTATGTGAGCATCATTGCCACCATCATGCCTAGCTAGAAAGGCATAAAAGAAAAGTGCTTGTTGGGAGGAAACCCAATATTTATCCTTACTGTTTTTATGTGTCCACATGATTATGATACTGTAGTAATCATGTTTTATAGCTTTTGTTTCAATAAAGTGCCAAGTAGAACCTTTGGGAAGACTTGGGTGAAGTTTATGTGATCTTGCTTTGAAAAACAGAAACTTTAGCGCTCACGAGATTAGCTGCCATGTTTTACTGGAGAGTGGTTTTAGGTTGATTCTTTTTGAAGATGATTAATAGACAAATTACTCAGGTCCAGAAATTTATTTCATAATTGTTGGGGTTCCAGAACTATACGTTTCATACAGATTACTACAGAGTGTTCTGTTTTTGACAGATTCTGTTTTCATTGTGTTGTTTGCTTATTTTGATGCATCTATGAGTAGTATCGGAGGGTATGAACCATAGAGAAGTTAGAATACAGTAGGTTTTACACCAACTAGATGACCCGTTGCGCCGATGGCGCAAGGGGCGAGAGCAAGGGAGGTACTGTTAGAGTGTGTATCAAAATATCCATGCATAGACTGAGTGTTATGTGTGATTGTCCTTATGTAATACAAGTTGTGCTATGCTCCTGCCTATGTAACACAAGAGTTTTGTAAAGCATCAAAATTTCTCTTGTCTTGTGATCAACTCTGCTTAAAAAAACCTTGTGAAGAAGAAAGGTCAGTGAACAAGCACTTCCTTGTTACATTCCAGGTGCTCAACTGATTGGCCGTAGTAAAAATAAAACTGTTAGAAGACCACAAAGATAAGCATATATGTGTGGCTGCTTAAATGGTATCTGGCATAGCATCAGTAAATTTATGTACCTGTTGGTAGGTCAAATGGCCAGCATTTGCTTTTCTCCATAAGATTATCTTTAGTGAGAGTGAATCGATAAGGAAATAGGTTTGCTTCTGACCGGCTGAGTAACAAGTAGAGCTGAGCTAGTGTGCGCACTGATTTAGTCTCGGAAGAATAAAGCAAGTTAATGCAGGTGCATAGCGATGGTACTGAAAGGAAGTTTCTCAATGGGTAAAAGCAAACTTACAACATAGATAAATTACATTGTCTTAGCACAGCATGATGAATTCAATACTTATACATGATGAGGGTACAGTTCGAAAAGGAGACAAATTTCTAAGGTGAAGCTAGACAGAGCTTCATATCTTATTTAACTAACACAGGAGAATAAACATGGAGACTGGACGTAAGAACCACACTGGTTCCCGCCTAACAGAAGCAAGCCATCATATTGAAGCTATACATATAGAGCTTCATATGGCGATCAGATAGCCTAGCAGGATGAACATGATGCTCATGGAGATCTCATATAATGAGCGTAGTCGTCGTTCATGTCTGGATGGCAATCTTCAGCAGAATCTTCATTAGAATGCCCAGTGTATACTGGATCAGCCACGTCCTCATCAGAGTACATGCCTTCTTCCTCCAGGAACTGAGATGTTGTGGTTGTAGTGTTTTGCAGTGCAATTACTGCATCATGAATCTCCAGGAGAGCCTGTCTCAGATTAGAGACCGACATTGAGTTAGTTGGGTCCAAGGCAACACCAGTAAGACCATGGATTTTATTTGACGCAACTCGCACTTCATCCACATAGTTGCATGCCTCTTTAGTTATCTGTTTGATTTTGTTGCTGCGTTGGTTGATCTCCTCTGATTTTTCTAGCAGCTTGTCTGATACTCTTGCACATGTCTTTTTATTTTGCTCTAGTTGGTAATAATTGTAATCAACAAGTACTTTTTTCTCTTTGTTTTCCATGTATTCAATGGCCAGATCGGCTGCAAGATTCATTGATGTCTCCTCATCCTCACATACATGAGTTTTCAGTTTAGCCCAGCATGCTGAAGCATGGAAACGTTCTTTCGTACAATGGAATTCAATTTCTGCTTTACATCCACCTTGTTGAAGCCAATGCACATGGTAGATTAGTTTAGGGAGCCCAAGCTTCTCAAACATTGCTTCAGCCAAACATGTGGTGGACAGTTCAACCAATTCCATGAGGATGGTTTCAGGTGATAGACCCAAAGGTCTGTCAGAAGGTATAAATGTAGCGTGCATCAAGAACAGTGGGCAGCCAAGCCTTTGACTGCATGTGCATACAGAACCGAAGAACTCCAGCAATCTCATGATGAAACAAAATTATAATAATGCAAAGACATTCACAGAGGTAAGTACCAGAATTCTAGGAAGAAGATGGGGTGCATAAATGGAGAGAACAAAAAATATTCGATGTCCTAGGTAAATCACATGCATCAATGATATGGCCTGGTAGTATGGAATGTGACTACTGGACAAAGACCGAGCGGAGCGTTTCAAAACAAATAATAGCTGTTAAATTATCTATCCTACCGGCCTTATGCGGATATAATATTCATGGAGCGTGCATCAGCACACAAAGCACATCTTAAAAAAGATAGGGAGCGACCAAACATGTGTTTTGTGGACACGCAACGGGATCAAACGTGGACATTGAATAGACAAATATACATCTCACCACTTTTATGCAAATATACAACATTCGTGAGAAGGGCGCCGGTCCAAAGGGAAAGCGGGCCACACTTATCCTTTTAAGTAATTGTTTAAAAAGACATTAAAAAGAAACAAGGAATAAAAAACATGCTGGTCATATAAAGAAGCAGGGTTTTTTCAGGATGTAGTAGGAGCCTTCCGTTCCATGCTCATTTTATTGAGCAATACTGGTCTTGTTAAAAACGATGCAGTTTGTTTTGTGTATTACTTTACAGGTCAAAAAATGTGCATTATTTTTGTTTTCACATTAGATAAATTCGGAGCAGAATGTTAGTTTTGTGAAGATCTGGGCAAGTTATTTGAAAAGCAACTGAAGGCATGAAGACCGAAATAGAAAAAGCTGAATGATATAAAATTTGGAAGAGTCATTCCGTAAAATGCATGCATTCCCTTTGTACCAGGGAGCCAGGCAAGATCAGGAGGGGTAAAAAGGAAAGTGTGATGTTAGCAGGCCTTTTACAAAAACAAATCAAGTTTCTGTGCGCTAAACATTTAATTTAGTTGTCGATTCTTAACTTTGATTTACTAATGAGTTCCTATCGATATTTAAAGAAGGCCAAAAAGAACCTCGAATGATCTGCTGGAATAGTGAACCGACAGGCACAGACATCATGCTTATCATGCAAGGTGAACCAGTAAAGGACTTTTAGATTAGCAAGCCTATCAGCAAACACAAGACATAAGAAAGCACACACAGTATAACAAGAATGAAAAGACTTAGATTACGCAGCATGGCCCAACGGCATTTACAGAAGGTAGAAATTGTCATAAGGAGGGAGATAAGGCAGAAAGGGCTGACGGCGATATTTACAATGCATAGTACTTGATTTGCTCGATGACCTAAATAGAGGAATTTTCATGACAGTGGCTCGACATAGTTATGCGAGTGTCAAAGCCTTGTCTTACAAAGTTGCACAAAATAAACCTGGTGCACGCCCAAAATTGTGTAGAGTTGACGATCTTCAGACCCGATGGCCAGACCGTTGCTGTGACGCAGCAGAGCTGAGAAGCTCTCTTCAGCAAGCAGAACATAGAAGACACCCTGAGAAAGAAGAGGAACCAAAGTTATCATCATATTGCGACATATCATCTGGCGCACCTGTAGGAAAAATGGAACTCAAGAAGCGCCGGTTACACCGTATGTACATATCTAGCCTAGTCCATGGAAGAACTACTGCTTCGCTTTCTTTGGAGCGCCAGCTGGCTTGACAGCAGTGTTTGTCCTGAATGTCCTTCATTACTAAAAAGAAGAATTATAGTGTAATAAAAAAACAAGGACATAAGCATTAGGCACATCATATAGAAGACAACATAAACAAGCAGAAGACCAGCTGAATCTTATCGCAGAGCAAGTTCAATCATATGGCTAATTAGTCTGCATGTATGAAGCAAATTATTTTGCATGCAGCAGCAAGGATTGTCTATACATGGAACAAGAAAGAAATAAGAACACATATTACTTCTTAAAGGTAGAAGGATGTTTTATTGAGCCTCTGATAAGTTTGAAAACAGCAGTGATAGAAAAGAAAGTCTGGTCAAATGGCATTGCATGCATCAGTGAAGAAGAAAACATTACTGAGATCTATAGAGAAGGATGCTTTTGATTTTAAAGAAGGCATGGTAAAGGAAAAACAACAGGCATGACACCACATTGCATGCCGAGGCAGCTGAATGTAACTGGCCATGAGTCTTTACCTCTTGACTTTAGTGTGGTCAGGAAGGTTGTTCTTTGGACCTTCAGTAGCTATAAGCTCAGTTTCTTGACCGACCTGTTTAATTTGGTGCCATCAAATATTTCATATGAAGCATGGTTCGTGCAGAAGAGAAAAGGTATTCAGGTATAAAACAAAGGCACGAGCATTTGGCACAGATGTAGCTTCAACAACATTTCCAGCAAGAGCACCTTGTTCAGCCTGGCTAGCCACCTTGGCAGCTGAGGCAGAGAGTTCAATCTCCTCAGGCTTTGAGGGCTTAGAGGGTGTTTGTTTTCAGGGACTTATTAGCTTAGGGACTTAAAAAAGTCCCTATAAGTCCCATCTAAACCAAACAGGAGGGGCTTATAGGGACTTAAAGTGGGCATTTGGGACTTATGAAATAAGACTCTCAAGGAGGGACTTATAGGGACTTATAGTTGTAATATGGTCTTATAGGGACTTATAAGTCCCAGGAACCAAACATGTACGGACTTTTTAGGGACTTGGGACTTATAAGTTGGGACTAAAAAAAGTCCTAGGACTTATGAACCAAACAGGGCCTTAGTAAAAAGTTTGCGGCGAGCACTTTTTGGGCATGGTGATTTGCTGTTTTAAAAGGGACAAAAATCAGTTCTAAGCAAAGAAAAAGAATTTTCAGAATGCACGACAGGACAATGGCAAGGTTGATACCTGGGTGTTTTAAGCATAATAGCCTGCCCTTTTCCTTTGAATGAAGATATAGGAGTGTTCATCTGCCAAACAAATAGTCGAGGAATTAAACGACTGATAGGGAATTTCAAAGTGGGAATCAGCAGCAGATTTACCTCATCAAGAGGCAGCACGACAAGTGTAGCTGATCCCGTAGGGAAAGAGGCAAGAATGGGCACCGCCGTGCCTGAGCTGTCAGCAGGAATCTGGCCATACATGTGGGTGCCCTACACATTTACATTGCAAATTAGGGCCAGGTGCAATCATCAGTACCATGAGCACAGGTGTTAGAATGTAAAACAAACCTCTTGGTCAAGCACCACAATGCCAGTATGCACAAGCTGACCATCGTCGGTCCCTCCTCGGTACTGCCACACGCGAGACACAAGAACCTTTGTATTCTAGTACAGCTCTTTTATTGCTTGTTCCCAGTGAGCAATAAAAGATCTTATTTCAAATATTGTAGGTAAAATGGAAACATCACAAAGCAAATGCAAATATGAGATGGTTAACTAAATTTGCTGTTTCACTATTCTCGTTGGACAAAATGGCAATCTATAGAAACAAGGCATGATCATCCAAAACACTTAAATGTTGAAGAACATGAACTGAGATACATCATACATGCAACACGTCGATGTAATTGTGGTCTTAGATTTCACTCAACTAAAAGTGCTGGTTTTATTATCTTTACCACATATTGGTCAGGGTTAAAAAATTGTAAACAAAATTCAAATCCTTATATATTAACTATTATATTAACTCAAGCTGTGATGGTAGAGGAACATTTGGATATTTACTGCAGGCTTCTCATTCTATCAGAATTCAGAAAGCCTAGTCCAGTTCATGGATCATCAAGTATAGATCATAACCACTTCAAACCCATAGCAACCTCATAAATATAACACGTACACACATGAGAAAGAAGCACCAACAGGAGGACCAAAGTGTTCAACATTCACAAGCTAGAGAAAAAAATGCAGTTGTTCTTCTTCGCCAAAATCAGTTACAGAAGGCATAAGTTCTTAACATGATCCAACCACAATTTCCACTTATAATGAATTCACTTACACCATTTCATAGGACTCAAAAAGCAAAAATTAGAAGATATAGTCAGTAGATGGTTACCTGAGCACATGTAAAAAACCTTCGCCACCAAGCAAGTCATCTCATAGATCAATCGAGTACATATCATACCCTAACAACTCTTTTTGGAAAATATCCTCATAAACCGGCACTTTATCTTGTAGAGTAGGCAATCCATGCTAGGGAAAATTAGAGAATGGCGAAGGTCATCTATTAGTACAACCTTGAAAGCATAATTCTATACTAAATCACACATAAGCTTACTAGAATATCAGACCTTTTATTCATAAAAAAGTTGCATATTAATCGAGAGATCCACCTTAGTGTAATCTGAACTTATTTCCTCACCTCGGGTATGTACACCCACATATAAAAGGACAAAAATGGAGCCAACTCACAAGGAAGGCTCAAATCAGCATAAGGGAGTGGGTGGATCCTCTTTCTCCCGCCACCAATGAAAGAAGGGACAAACAAGTGCTGCTTCATCGGGATGTCTTCGACCTACAGGGTGCACCATAATAAGCAATTGAGCATGCATCAATGCAAATAGGTGGAGGCAGAGCACCCCGATAGCAGTGTGAGATTTGTGGGTACTTACCATCTGGCTGTGGGTGACGAGGTGAACATTGAGGTCGGGCAAAAATGATGTGGCACGCCGTCGAGGTCAGTGTCGCACACGGTCAGTCATCCTTGTGAACGTTTCTCTTAACTAAATGAGCATTTCACCTCATAGTATCAGCATCTCTCTGAAGTCCTGAAAACACCTCATAATATCAGGTAATTAGAAGATTAAGCAAATGAGCATTTCACCTCATAATATCAACATTTTCTCTTAAGTCCTGAAATGACATTTCACGTGTGTATTCAAGTAGCCCTTCACGATTCACATGTTCACACAGATATGATGAATTACTGGAGTTGGACATATTTCCCTATGTACAGGGCTTAATAATGTGTGCATCACAATTAGTTTTTCACCTCGCAAATATATGACTATATGAGAATACACACCTTGGAAAATATTTCCAAAAATAAGAACTGCTAGCAAAAGGCTATCTGTTTTTGCTTAAGAAATAGTTTCCTAAGATTCTGCGGTATTGCCTAGGTAAACAGACACCGCATAAGCACTTCCCAATTGCAAGGGGTAAGCACAGTCAGAGTGTGAAGCCCAACCAAAAGGATTTAACATGGTAGCTACAGTTTCGCCAAAATATCTTCATGAAGAACACGTTTAATTTCAAATATCCACAAGAATCTATCGGAGGCATAGCCATGTATGGTGTGACAGTAAGGAACATCTCCAACTCAATTAGTTCTTGAAATAAAATTAGGCAGCGGTTCTGAAGAACATACTGCCAGTAGGGAAGTTCATTCAAAAAATTCAGCCACCTCAGGAGTATAAAGGTCATGTGAATCGTGTGTATTCAAGGCCATGTAACACGTGTGTATTCAAGGCCATGTAACACAAGAAAGGGGTCTACTGCACGCATATATACTAATTTGGCAAACAAAGAAAAACCGTGAGATCTATTAAGAAACAAAAAGCCTAATGTATTAATTTGGCAAGCAAAGAAAGGGGTCTACCGCACGCACATATACTAATGTATTGATTTTGTTCCTGGCCTTTGCGACATCAATTTTTTTCCTCAAAAAGACTGTCCAGCTCCATTCTTGGAACTATGGCTCAAACCACTATTTTCTGGAAAAAGAATACCAGCTTAGGCTTTGAAAAAACAGTATAACGACACAACAAAATATTAATATTTACCATCAAAGACGTCGGACTGAATTTGCTGTTGGGGGGTCTCCAACTCGTCGAAACTCATTATCCTGCAGGGAAAAAGACGTCATCAATTGTTTCAGCAAGTACAAAAACAAGCAAAGATGTCGTTGCGCCGCCGCAGCTTGCACGTCGCCTTGTCCTACCACGAGGGCGTACGTGACAGTGAGAGAGGATGGAGGCGAGGACGCCGGGACGGACCTTGAGAGTTGACTAATGACGGCGCGAGGGCCGGACAGATCCGTCCGTCTCTGCGGTCCATGCTTCTCTAGCCGGGGATGACAACGAAGGCGCCATGGACCACCGCTGCGGCTTGAGCTCCTCCCGGGTCGCTGCTGCACGCGTGGAGGAGGAGGCGGACTTGCGCCAATGCGAGAGGAGCAGGGGATAGGAGGAGCCGTTCCTATGGATAGCATTAGCAAATACACGGACATCTGCATCAGCTTTAGCATGCCATTAAATTAAACAAAGGTTCCAAATTCACTTCCAAACCAATGTAGCGCTGCAGATTTATATACAAAATCTAAACCATTTATCCATCACCCAAGTTAGGAGCTGGTAACAACAATATAACCAACAAATTAATCACACAAGTTAGAAGGGTAAACTAATAAAAGTTAGAGATATGCAGACATGGAAGAAAAATAAAACAAATGAAAGAGGATCTTACCAGGAATTTAAGTCCTTGATTTGGCTGTGTAGATGTCAATGTAGAGAGGGGCATTGCCTGCTCTACTTCCTGCTCCAACCCACTTCTTGTGACGCCCACGCCTTATCCTCCTAGCGTCATGTTCCCACCTCCACCTTCCATCTGTTCTTCTCAAAGCAGGCAGGCGAGCTACTCCTGGAATATCGGGGGATGCAGTGATGCAGCAACACAAGGAGATATGCAGACATGGAAGAAAAAGAAAACAAATGAAAGAGGATCTTACCAGGAATTTAAGTCCTTGATTTGGCTGATATGCAGACATGAAAGAAAAAGAAAACAAATGAAAGAGGGTCTTACCAGGAATTTAAGTCCTTGATTTGGCTGTGTAGATGCCAATGTAGAGAGGGGCATTGCATGCTCTACTTCCTGCTCCAACCCACTTCTTGTGACGCCCACGCCTTATCCTCCTAGCGTCATGTTCCCACCTCCACCTTCCATCTCTTCTTCTCAAAGCAGGCAGGCGAGCTACCCTGGAATATCGGGGGATGCAGTGATGCAGCAACACAAGGAGGAGGGATTTCTCCTGCCGCCCTTGCCATTTTAGCCTCCCCAACAGCTGAGTGGAGGTGGTCGCTGGGCGAGGGCTCGTCCATGGGAGCAAAGAAGAGGCGTCGACAGCGTGGATCCGTCCTAATTCGCCCCCCTCTATTTTGTCAAGAAGAGAGTACATAAGAAAGAGAAGGAGAGAAATCTGGAAGAAGGGATTGGAGAAGAGAGAATACCATGGAGAAGATGCCGGCACACCCACGTCGGCAGGGTCCCCGGGCGTGTCGTTGACGGAGCCGTGTGGATCTGGGCCGGCCGGATCCAGTGGATAGCTCTCCGCATGCTCGCGCTAGAGCTTGCCCTTGCCCACTGTCGTGTGGTGCAGCTGCGACCCCGGCTCCTCCTGTTGAGCACGGATGCAGAGGAAGAGGCAGCGCAACAGCAAGGGAGATGAGACGGACGAGCTGAAGGGGGAAATCAGGGGGAGAGGAGGGGAGCCGGCGGCAGCAAGATGGGATGAGGAGATGCGGGAGGAGGAGGTGGTGGAGGCGGAGGAGACGAGGCGGCCGAGAGGGAGGGGGAGCGGAGGCGGCGGGGACACGGAGAAGGGGAGCGAGCTGAGGGAGAGAATGGAGATATTTTCACGGGAGAGAGAATGCCTGCCCAATCCTGCTCACTGCAGTCCACCCCAATCACGCGCTCCCACTCCACGTTACGCCCTGCCACCCACGTTCGCCACTACGACCCCCCTTTGGATGATCGGCACGCACACGCACGACACCCGCTGCAGCCGCTGAAACGGTTGCCCCACGCACAAGGGTGGCCCAGCTGTCATATGCTCTAGCCCGAGTGGCGAACGTACAGAAAAATGAACGCTCGGATGTTTGACAGCAGGGTAAAAACCAGCAAGCTAGTACAACGCGGGGTAAAACGATCGGACCAGATTCAAAATAGAGCTCAATGGCCTCAGATGGGCGGGTAGCATAGTGGGATTTATATGTTCAATATGAATTTAAAATGAGTTCATTACAGTACCTAAGTGGTGATTTATTTTCTTATACTAACGGAGCTTACGAGTTTTGTGTTGAGTTTTGTGTGGTTGAAGATTTCAAGTTTTGGGTAAAGATTCGATGGACTATGGAATAAGGAGTGGCAAGAGCCTAAGCTTGGGGATGCCCAAGGCACCCCAAGGTAATATTCAAGGACAACTAAGAGCCTAAGCTTGGGGATGCCCCGGATGGCATCCCCTCTTTCGTCTTCGTTCATCGGTAACTTTACTTGGAGCTATATTTTTATTCGTCACATGATATGTGTTTTGCTTGGAGCGTCATTTTATTTTTTTAGTATTTGCTTGCTGTTATTTAGAGTAATGTTTGGCATCTTTATTTTCAATAAAAATGTCAAGGATAGCCTTTGCCATGCTTATTTTGCTAGTATACATGTTGCTGTTTGAAAACAGAAAGTTTATTTCTGTTGCAAAAATTCCCTAGAAAAGTCAGAGAATGGTATAACGTTGAATCTTTTTGCATATTGAGCTCTGATAAATGCATTATAGTGAGAATTTTAGTTCATAATTTTTGGAGTCAGGGAAGTATTGTTACTTTTGCATTCTTTACAGACTGTACTGTTTTGGCAGATTGCTATTATGTTTGCATTGTTTGCATATGTTTGCTTGTTTAATGATTCTATTTGAGGATAGGAGTATTAAATATGTAGAGACATTTATTATTCAATGTTGAATAATAATGTTAGTGATTTTTTACAGTAGAAGATGATATGGTTTTGCATTGGTTTATACTAACCTATCTCACGAGTTCTTGTTGAGTTTGTTGTGAATGAAGCTTTTGATAAAAAAGAGAAACCATGATAAGAGAGGAATTAAGGAGACATAAAAGCTCAAGCTTGGGGATGCACAAGGCACCCAAAGATAATATTTCAAGAAGTCTCAAGCATCTAAGCTTGGGGATGCCCCGGTAGGCATCCCACCTTTCCTTTTAAACAACTATCGGTTAGTATCGGTTGAGCCTAAGTTTTTGCTTCTTCACATGAGTTGTGCTATCCTTGCATCGTTATTTTATTTTGTTTTTCTTGCTGCTTGAATACAATACCAACATCTGAAATTCTTTAATGATAGAGAGTCTTCACATAGTTGCTTAATTATTTAGCTACTCATTGATCTTCACTTATATCTTATTGGAGTAGTTTGTCGTTTCCTCTAGTGCTTCACTTATATCTTTTAGAGCACGACGGTGGTTTTATTTTGTAGAAATTAATAAACTCTCATGCTTCACTTATATTACTTTGAGAGTCTTAAACAACATGGTAATTTGAACGAAAACTTTCATAGGAAGTGAATTGGATGCTATGATCAATTTGATACTTGATAATTGTTTTGAGATATGGAGGTAGTGATATTAGAGTCATGCTAGTTGAGGTGATTATGAAAAATACTTGTGTTAAGGGTTCTGATTCCCGTAGCATGCACGTATGGTGAATCGCTTTGTGATGAAGTTGGAGCACAATTTTATTTATTGATTGTCTTCCTTATGAGTGGCGGTCGGGGACGAGCGATGGTCTTTTCCTACCAATCTATCCCCCTAGGAGCATGCGCGTAGTGCTTTGGTTTTTGATGACTTCTAAATTTTTGCGACAAGTGCATGAGTTTTTTTGATTAGTGTTGAGTCCATGGATTATACGCACGCTTTCACCCTTCCATTATTGCTAGCCTCTCTTGTGCCGCGCAACTTTCGCCGGTACCATACACCCACCATATACCTTCCTCAAAACAGCCACCATACCTACCTATTATGGCATTCCCATAGCCATTCCGAGATATATTGCCATGCAACTTTCCACTGTTCCGTTCAATATCATTATGACACACATTACTTTTGTCATATTGCTTTTTGCATGATCATGCAGTTGACATTGTATTGATGGCAAGGCCACCTTCATAATCTTCATACATGTCGCTCTTGATTCATTGCATATCCCGGTACACCGCCGTAGGCATTCATATAGAGTCATATCTTGTTCTAGCTTTGAGTTGTAAATACATAAAAGTGTGATGATCTTCATTATTAGAGTATTGTCCTAGTGAGGAAAGGATGATGAAGACTATGATTCCCCCACAAGTCGGGATGAGAATTCGGACTTTACAAAAAGAAAAAAAATAAGAAAAAAACAGAAAGGCCAAAAAAGGGAAGGCCAAAGAAGAAAAGGGAGAAAGAAAAAAGATAAAAAGAAAATGAGAGAAAAAGAGAGAAGGGACAATGCTACTATCTCTTTTTCCACACTTGTGCTTCAAAATAGCACCATGATCTTCATGATATAGAGTCTTATATGTTGTCACTTTCATATACTAGTGGGAATTTTTCATTATAGAACTTGGCTTGTATATTCCAATGATGGGCTTCCTCAAAAGTGCCCTAGGTCTTCGTGAGCAAGCAAGTTGGATGCACCCCACTTAGTTTCTTTTGTTGAGCTTTCATATATTTATAGCTCTAGTGCATCCGTTGCATGGCAATCCCTACTCACTCACATTGATATCTATTAATCGGCATCTCCATAGCCCCATTGATACGCCTAGTTGATGTGAGACTATCTTCTCCTTTTTGTCTTTTCCACAACCACCATTCTATTCCACATATAGTGCTATGTCCATGGCTCACGCTCATGTATTGCGTGAAAGTTGAAAAAGTTTGAGATTATTAAAGTATGAAACAATTGCTTGGCTTGTCATCGGGGTTGTGCAAGATTAAATACTTTGTGTGATGAAGATAGAGCAATAGGCATACTATATGATTTTGTAGGGATAACTTTCATTGGCCATGTTATTTTGAGAAGACATGATTACTTTGATTAGTATGCTTGAAGTGTTACTATTTATTTTATCAATATGAACTTTTATTTTGAATCATTTGGATCTGAACATTCATGCCACAATAAAGAGAAATTACATTGAGAATCATGCTAGGTAGCATTCCACATCAAAAATTCTGTTTTTATCATTTACCTACTCGAGGATGAGCAGGAATTAAGCTTGGGGATGCTTGATACGTCTCCAACGTATCTATAATTTTTGATTGTTCCATGCTATTATATTACCTGTTTTGAATGATTATGGGCTTTATTATACACTTTTATATTACTTTTGGGACTAACCTATTAACCGTAGGCCCAGCCCATATTGTTGTTTTCTTGCCTGTTTGAGTATTTCGATGAAAAGGAATATCAAACGGAGTCCAAACGGAATGAAACCTTCGGCAACGTGATTTTTTGGAAGAATATCATCCTAGAGACGTGGAGTTCAAGTTAGAAGATACTCGAGGACTCCACGAGATAGGAGCCCCCCCTGTAGAGTGTGCCCCCCTGTCTCGTGGGCCCCTCAAGCACCTCCCGACCGACTTCTTTTGCCTATATATTCCCTCGTACCCTAAAAACAACGAATATCAGGATAGATCGGGAGTTCCGCCGCTGCAAGCCTCTGTAGCCACCAAAAACCTCTCGGGAGCCCTTCCCGGCACCCTGCCGGAGGACGGATCCTTCATCGGTGGCCATATTCATCATCCCGGCGTTATCCCTGACGAGGAGGGAGTAGTTCACCCTCGGGGCTGAGGGTATGTACCAGTAGCTATGTGTTTGATCTCTCTCTCTCTCTCTCGTGTTCCCTCTATGGCACGATCTTGATGTATCCCGAGCTTTTCTATTGTAGTTTGATCTTATGATGTTTCTCCCCCTCTACTCTCTTGTGATGAATTGAGTTTCCCTTTTGAAGTTATCTTATCGGATTGAGTCTTTTATGAGAACACTTGATGTATGTCTTGCCGTGTTTATCTGTGGTGACAATGGGATATCATGTGCCTCTTGATGTATGTTTGGGTGACCAACTTGCGGGTTCCGCCCATGAACCTATGCATAGGGGTTGGCACACGTTCTTGACTCTCCAATAGAAACTTTGGGGCACTCTTTGAAGTACTTTGTGTTGGTTGGACGAATCTGAGATTGTGCGATGCATATCGTATAATCATGCCCACGGATACTTGAGGTGACAATGGAGTATCTAGGTGACACTAGGGTTTTTGTTGATTTGTGTCTTAAGGTGTTATTCTAGTACGAACTCTTGCATAGATTGATCCGAAAGAATAACTTTGAGGTGGTTTCGTACCGTACCATAATCTCTATGTTTTTTCTCCGCTATTAGTGTCTTTGGAGTGACTCTTTGTTGCATGTTGAGGGATTGTTATATGATCTATCTATGTTATTATTGTTGGGAGAACTTGCACTAGTGAAAGTATGAACTCTAGGCCTTGTTTCCTATCATTGCAATACCGTTTACGCTCACTTTTATCGCTTGCTACCTTGTTGTTTTTATTATTTCAGATTACAAAAACCTATATCTACTATCTATTTTGCACTTGTATCACCATCTCTTCGCCGAACTAGTGCACCTATACAATTTACCATTGTATTGGGTGTTGAGGGAGTCCTGGATTAGGGGGTATCCGGATAGCCGGACTATGACCTTTGGCCGGACTCCCGGATTATGAAGATACAAGATTGAAGAATTCGTCCCATGTCCGGATAGGACTTTCCTTGGCGTGGAAGGCAAGCTTGGCGATACGATATGTAGATCTCCTCCAATTGTAACCGACTCTATGTAACCCTAGCCCTCTCCGGTGTCTATATAAACCGGAGAGTTTTAGTCCATAGGACGAACAACAATCATACCATAGGCTAGCTTCTAGGGTTTAGCCTCTCTGATCTCGTGGTAGATCAACTCTTGTACTACCCATACCATCAATATTAATCAAGCAGGAGTAGGGTTTTACCTCCATCGAGAGGGCCCGAACCTGGGTAAAAACATCGTGTCCCTTGTCTCCTATTACCATCTGCCTAGACGCACAATTCAGGACCCCCTACCCGAGATCCGCCGGTTTTGACACCGACATTGGTGCTTTCATTGAGAGTTCCTCTGTGTCGTCACCGTCAGGAAGGATGCCGCACCCCGTCTTTAAAGACGGCGCTGTTGCTAAAGGAGCTTTGGCTGTCGGCCAAACTCTCCGGCTAGGCAGGTTTTTGATGACTGCCTGTTCGGCCGTCGCACCGACGATGACCTCTTGGGTGATCGAAAGAAATCTCCACATCATCTCGGAACTTGCCGAGCAGTTAGATCCGATGGAGCTCTCTTCCCTAAACGAGCTCTTGGATCGCATCGCCGCCCTGGGAGTCGCTACAGATTACGGCCAGATTGGGCTTAAACCCGATCAGAGAGAGATTGACTCTTCCAGGTCACCCACTACGTTGAAGTGGTGGAGGAACAATGCGGCGAATCTTCGCCCATCCTAAGGACCAGATGTGTCCGGATTCCTGACCCCTCCAAGCCGGACATCCGCGGAGGGGGAGGACGTCGCCCAAGCCCTGAATCTAAAGTCAGGCAGCAGACCTGATTCATTGAATAACGTCCGAGAAAACAATCTTCCGAGTTCGGAAACTTTTTGGCCCCTGAGTCTTAGGTCGGGCGAGGTTCCGGATTTAATTCCACCCGCCCACCCAAATATAAGGGATCTATCCCTAATTCTGTAAGAGCCCAGGGAATCAGTGCATCACTGCTGGGCCAGATTCGTCCTGGTTATGAACAGGATACAGGACTGCCATGAGGGGGATGCAATTTCATTCTTCTACAACAACTGCACGGACATCGGAATCCTTAACGCCATAAGTCGCCGCGAAATTACACGCTTCGCCGACTTGACATCCATAGTATGAAAGTACTGTGCGACAGAAAGCGTCCGAAAAACCGAAACAAAATTCTCGGATAAACCGACCCTGAATACAATACCAGTCCAAAACAAAAGGGCGCATTATCGCCAGGCACCTAGGCCGAATAGCAAAAAACAAAAACCCTCTACAGGGTATGGAACCGTATTGGAGGGATGGCTCAATGGACCCTGTAAAATTCATAATACAGAGGGCGTCACACCAACTCATAGCCTTAGAGCATGTTGGATACTCCGGTAGGTGGATAGAAGTGGCGAAGAGCTTCTAACTCCAGAATCCGCAGAGCACCACCCCACAAATGCCAGTACGGTGTCGACAGTCTTCGGGACTTTCGCGTCAAACAATGCGAGGAAGCGAACGCTCCGCAGCCTTACCGAAGTCTACCAAGTAGCAACAATAAACCCATGGAGTGACACAACTATCACCTTTAATACCAGTGACGAACCTAAATTCCGGACAGCCCGAGCGCTAGCCGCACTGGTCCTCAGTCCGATAGTGGACGGCTTCCGGCTTACAAAGGTACTCATGGACGGTGGCAGCGGACTAAGCCTCATCTATGAGGAAACCCTGCGCAAAATGGAAATAGACTGGAGCCGCATTGAGCGAAGCAACACAACCTTTAGAGGAATAATCCCCAGACGTGAAGCGTGCTGTTCAGGAAAAATCACACTGGATGTGGTGTTCGGCACGCCGGATAATTACAGATTCGAGGAGGTCACATTTCAAGTGGCCCCGTTCAGCAGCGGATACCACGCTCTGTTAGGGCGAGAAGCATTCACAATTTTTCAAGCTATACCCCATTACGGGTACATGAAGCTCAAAATGCCCGGACCCAACGGAATAATCACTCTTGCCAGCGATCTGGACACAGCACTCTGTGCCGAAAACAAGACAGCCGCACTAGCCCTCGAGGCATTATCCGAAGCCCTAGAGGCCGAGGAACTAATTGTGTTGCGCTCCATGGTGGACAGGGACGACGTGATACTCGACAAAAGATCCAAATCCACCTCCTTCAAGCCGGCAGACGAAATAGTCAAGTTCCAAGTCCATCCAACGGACACTACAAAAATGGCCTCCATCGGGGCACAACTAAGCCTTGACGTAGACGCCGCACTAAGGGAATTCTTACGCGAAAATTGGGACATTTTTTCCTGGCACCCTTCAGACATGCCAGGAATCCCACGCAGGCTGGCCGGGCACAGCCTAAATAGCTTAAAAGGGTTCAAACCCGTTAAGAAGACTCTTTGGCGTTTCTCTGAACCTAAGAGACAAGCCATGGGAGAGGAGCTAGCCAAACTACTGGAAGCTGGATTCATCAGAGATATAAAACATCCGGACTGGCTGGCAAACCTGGTAATGGTACCAAAGAAGGACAAATCATGGCGCCTATGCGTCGATTTCAAAGACCTAAATAAGGCCTGCCCAAAGGATCCCTTCCCCCTCCCCGCATTGATCAAATCATCGACGCCACTGCAGGACACGATTCATTGTGTTTCCTCGATGCATACTCTGGCTACCACCAAATCAAGATGGCAGAGTCAGACCAAGCCGCAACGGCATTCATCACCCCATACGGCCCATTCTGCTTCAACACAATGCCCTTCGGGCTCAAAAACACCGGCACAACATATCAGCGCATGATTCAGACATGTCTGGCCAACCAGATCGGCAAAATGGTTGAAGCGTACGTGGATGATGTGGTCGTCAAAACCAAACACGTCAAAACTCTAATAGACGACTTGAGGCTCACATTTGATAACCTCCGAACATATGACATTAGGCTTAACCCGGAAAAATGCGTTTTCGGCGTACCAGCCGGAAAGCTCTTGGGCTTCATTGTATCCGGTAGAGGAATTGAAGCAAACCCAGCCAAGATCTGAGCTCTGTCACAATTGGATATTCCAAAAGATCTCAAGCAAATACAAAAATTGACTGGATGCGTGGCGGCTCTAAGCCGCTTCATCTCCCGCTTGGGGGAAAAGGCATTACCCCTTTACCGCCTCCTCCGGCGCACCGAACACTTCGAGTGGACGGATGCCGCCACGGCCGGACTTGAAGAAATAAAAGCCATACTGGCAACAAACCCTGTCCTGGCCGCGCCGAACATCGGCGAACCTATGTTGTTATACATCGCGACAACTCACCAACTTGTAAGCGCAGTCCTCGTCGTTGAACGAGAAACGGACGGACACAAATTCCCTGTCCAGAAACCAGTGTACTACGTGTCCACTGTCCTCACACCATGCAAGTCCCGGTACCCGCATTACGAAAAAATAGCATACGCAGTGTTCATGGCCTCCCGGAAGCTACGACACTACTTTCAAGAGTGTTCGATAACAGTAGCCTCTGAAGTACCTCTTAACAATATCATAAACAACCGCGACACAACGGGCCGGATTGCCAAATGGGCCATTGAGCTCCTTCCGTTCGGCATAACATATAAGCCACGGCGAGCCATCAAGTCGCAAGCCTTGGCCGACTTCGTTGCTGAATGGACTGAAGCCGAACTCCCTAAAGAGTACGACACATATTCCAACTGGACCATGCACTTTGACGGCTCCAAAATGCTGGCGGGTCTGGGGGCTGGCGTCGTCCTGACGTCCCCAACAGGAGATACAATCCAATATGTACTCTAGATAATGTATACGGACTCCAACTATGCAGCCGAATATGAGGCCCTTCTACACGGTCTCCGGATGGCAGTCTCCATGGGCATTCAACGCCTAGAGGTGCATGGGGATTCGAACCTCGCGATATCCCAAATAATCGGAGACTTTGACGCCAAAGATCCAAAAATGGCAGCCTATCGCAATGCCGTCCTAAATATGTCAGCCCAGTTCGAAGGGCTAGAATTCCACCATATAGCCCGGGAAAATAATCAGGCAGCAGACGTCCTGACACGCATCGGCGCAAAGCGCGATGCAGTCCCCCCCCCAACATTTTCCTGGAAAGGCTATTCAAGCCATCCGTACAGCGGGAAGGGGAATCCGGAATTAACAATTCGGACCAGGCCGCATCACCTGACCCCGAATACCCTGACACAACGGAAGACTCCGTCAATGAAGTCACACCCTCAGCCCACGTAATAATGGCAGTAATTGCCCCGTGGATAGAACCATTCTTAGCCTACTTAACTAGGCAGGAACTCCCCGAGGACCAAAATGAGGCACGCTGCATGGTGCGGCGATCTAAAGCCTATAAATTCCACGAAGGAGAGCTTTATAGGAAAAGCACCACCAGAGTCCTTCAAAGGTGTATCTCCGAAGAGGAAGGGCGGAATCTTCTGGCGGAAATTCACGCCGGACTTGGCGGACACCGCGTTGCAGCCCGAGCCCTTGTGAGCAAGGCCTTCCGTACTGGATTTTATTGGCCGACGGCCCGGGCAGACGCTCAGGACTTAGTCCAGCGATGCGTCGGTTGCCAATTATTCGCTAATCAAAGCCACATGACGCCTACCGCCCTACAAACCATACCCATCACCTGGCCTTTTGCGGTCTGGGGGCTTGACATGGTGGGACCCCTTAAAGGAGGAACCCACAAGCAAAAATATCTACTGGTCATGGTGGATAAATTCACCAAATGGATAGAGGCCAAGCCTGTTAAGACGACCGAATCCGGACCGGTGATAGACTTCCTATCCGGGGTTGTCCACCGTTACGGCGTCCCCCACAGCATCATTACTGACAACAGCACAAACTTTATGGCCGATGAAGTTAAACTCTGGTGCAAAAACATGGGCCTTAAGCTCGATTACGCTTCAGTCTATCACCCACAAACTAACGGTCAAGTCGAGCGAGCCAACAGTCTAATCATGAGCGGCATCAAACCTGGATTAGTGCGATCCCTTAAGGAATCCAACATGCACTGGGTAGAGGAGCTTGACTCCGTACTCTGAGGGCTGCGGACCACGCCGAATCGCACTACCAGATTCACACCATTTTTTATGGTATACGGCGCAGAGGCAGTCCTGCCCTGCGACATAATTCATGACTCACCTCGCGTGCGCATGTACGAAGAAAGAGAAGCCGAGCTCGATCGGCGGGACAGCTTGGACGCATTGGAAGAGGAGCGCGACGTGGCAAAGGCCCGTTCCGCATTCTATCAACAGCAGGCTCGAAGATATCAAAGCAGAGAAGTATGGGCCAAAACTTACAATGTTGGCAAACTAGTTCTACGCCTGCCGGACAAGAAAAAGGACAAACTCAAGCCCAAATGGGAGGGTCCCTTCATAATCGACCAAGTCCTGACTGGTGGAGCGTACCGTCTGCGAAATGCATCGGACAACCAACTCGAGCCGAACCCATGGAACGCAGCACGCCTACGAAGATTCTACGCCTAGCGCCGGACTCTGTGTTCGTCTCCTTCCTCTGTCACCTTCCTTTTTTTAATTCAGCTGCCTGGTATTTTTCTCCTCCTTCCTCCCTTCTTTCTCCCAAGCCTTTAGGGGCTTGCTTCTGCGATTGTTCGCACATAATTGACGCTCCACCCGCGCTCATTATACCTGGGGGCTTCTTTATCAGAAGCTCATATACACGGGCTTCATGCCCAAAACATGTGTGACACTTCCACATGAACCTTTTATGCACCATTATATGCATCGATATGACTTAAGTTTTGGCCAAGCTGGGTTGCCTGGCTCCTGTGCTTACCCCTACGTTCCCGTTTGTTCAGCTAGTTGGTAAAGCGAGCACCTCTGCGATTGTTACTGTCGGGTCAGCCGGATGTGTACCTCAGACTGGGTGAAGCCGAAAGCTAGCGTTCTTAAGGGAATATTCGGTCGGTGAAATAAAAGATGACTTTTCACTTATTTATTTATCTGCCCCCAGATGCTTTTCTGCTTTTTTCGCAGTCCAGACATGCACTTTAGGGCATGCCTGCCAGGGAAAGGAACCCTTAACAGAACTATTCTCCCTGGAAGATGCTTCTTACTAACCATGTAATATAACATAACTAGTTGGGCACTTATCTGCTAAAGCACTTATGACCCCTACGCCTGGTCTCCATGCATGCCCTGGTTCTTACATAACCGAGAGGGTATTCGGACACACTTCGGACTACCGGGTCCAGAGGTCGAAGCGAAAAGGTCCGCAATGACAAACGATCTACAATCCGGCTAGAAGGCATTTTACATGTCATTTTAAATTACATAGTCAATTTGACTGGGTATATTCTTCTTCAATACCATCCAACAGGCTGTCTAATTTACAGTCCTGTTGGGAATACTTGGCGGGCAGCTCTACCTGGCCGTACACTAAACTGATAGGGATCTCTTTCCCGTCGGGCCCCACAGGGCTGATCTCGGCCATGTGGTTTGGGTCAGCCTTCGTGTACCGCGTCTTCACCATGGCCCAGGCCTCCCTGGCGCCTTGACGGCAGGCCGATATCTTCCATAATCGGAAGCGCTGCCGCACTCACTTCAGCTTCTCAGCAAGCCCTCCAAGGCCTTCGGGCATGAAGAGGGATGGCCACAAAGCCTGGACGACGCCCTGCATCGCCTGCCGAACTTGTTCGTGCAGCTCCAATAGCTCGGGAAGAAGGTCCCCCGCAGAACCGGGCATTTCCTCACCCGGCCGGCCTGTCAGCATACCTGCGGACATAGCCCTATCAGTCGACTTCCTCGCCGAACTCTTTTTTGAAGATTCGTTTAAGCACTTACTAAAAATGCCGCGCCGAAGTCGCCGATTCTCCTTTACAGAATCAGACAGCTGAGCACGAACATCCTTTAGTTCCTCGCCAGCTGGGTGTTGGCGTCTTGAAGCTTGTTCTTCTCCTGCCTCACCCTCGTCAGCACGCTCTCGTCGGCCTTCAACTGGCGCATGAGTTGTTGCTTGTCCGGATTCACTCTGGCCCTATCTGCACCGTTATTGTCGCACACATGCCACACGTCTCAGCAGAATTATCTTTCGAAGCATATATTACCTGAGGGCATCCCCTTGGTACTCTCTGAAGCGGCCAGTGCAGCCTCAAGTTGGGCCTTGCACTCTTCCAGCTCCTGGGACAGTTGCGTATTCTTTTTTGTAAGATCTTGCATTTCATATGATCCTTAAATCAGTTATCTTAACTGCTTCAAGTCTCGGGGGCTACTGACATATATAAACATCGGATTTACTCACCCGTATGTCTTTCACATACTGCTCTGTGGCTCTGGCTAGACCATTTTGAGCGGCACGGAGGTACGCATCTCCCGTATTAAAGGCATCCAACGCCTCTTGGGAAAAACATGCGTCACGAAGAACAGTTTGGCGACGCCTGTGGTTCATGGCACTCTCCACCTCTGAATTGGTGGAAGATAGCCTGTCTGCATCCTCTGTCGGAGGAACGTCCGGTGCGCGCCCCATGTTTGCCTCCGCTTCCGGATCCGGCCTTGAAGCCTGGCCAGTAGATATAGTCCGGCGGGCGCTCTTTTTCCTGAGGAGAGCATGAGCATTAGCGCGACTTGAGGGCATAAACCCTAGACGTTAAAATTGCGCGCCGTACCGTTGCGCCGGAGTCTCGATCCGGTCCGCACTTCTTTTTATCCCGCCTGGCTTCGACGGCCCTTGTTGGCTACCCACCGCGGGCTCGGCCCTCCGCCGCAAGGATTTCCCCTGCAAAACGAAACACTATTGGTTTATGACAATCAAAATGAGCATGGATGGATCCTCTGAAGAGTACTGGGACTTCGATCTCGGTCACCTTTGAGGCTGGAAGTAGTCTGGGATAATCGGCCGTAATGGCCACTAAGGTGTTTTCCTTACTCAACTGATGAAACACCCCATCAATTAGCTCCACACATAGGTCCGGGTCCTCTTGGGAGTCCGGGTCGAGGACCCGTTCCGGGTCCGCGGATTGTGGAGGGGGGCTGTTTATTACCTTCATAGTCTGGTGCAGCTCCTGCGTTGCAATTGCTAGATTAAGTACTCAACCATGGGAATTTGAAAACAGGTAGGCAAGTGAAAGTGTTCGCTCACCCAGCTTGGAGGATTGTACATGGAGAATCCACCCTCTGGGTGGACATGGAGGAATTCCTCTTCTTCTCCCTTGTACAAAGCGGATAAGATTCTCGTTAAAGTGGCAGCCGAATCCGGCCCCTTACGACCGCACCGGGTGGCGTCGTCCTCCCCGTTGAAATCCCACATGGGGTGGCCTCTGTACTGAAGCGGCTGCACCCCCCGCGTAATGCATATGGCCATGACCTTGATCATGGTCAGTCCGGAATGAGCCAACAACCTTATCCGGTTCATCAGGTAAAGGACGTCCCTGTCAGTTTCCCTCTGAGGGTTCCGCAGGCGCCAGCTCAGGCGCTTATTCAACGGAGCATTATTGAACTCAGGGAGGCTGATCCGTACAGGGTCTGGCAGGGGGATGCCATCTATATAAAACCACTCTGAAGGCCAGTCCTCGGACGCCCTCTTTGGGGTGCCAGATAGATATCCGGTCCCAGCGATGCGCCATAGTTCAGCTCCGCCCACTTGATAAATCGACCCCTCCTGAGAGCGGGGCACGAGGCAGAACAACTTCTTCCACAGCGCGAAATGGGACTCGATGCCCAAGAACAGCTCGCAGAGGGCCACGAAGCCCGCGATATGCAGTATGGAGGCAGGTGTGAGGTTGTGTAGCTGGAGGCCGTAGAACTCCAGTAGCCCTCGGAGAAACGGATGAATCGGAAATCCGAGTCCTCTTATTAAATAAGGGATTAGGCACACCCGCTCTCCTCGGGAGGGATTGGGGATGCTCTCCGCCTGCTCTCCGTCGCTATAGGTGGCAACCCCGGCTCGAACCGGGACCATATATGCTGGGGGAAGGAGCCCCTTGGACTGAAGCACTACTAGCTTGCTATGATGGATGGAACACCGCCCCCAATCTCCGTGCCGAGGGCTGGAGAGGCGAGAGGAGGAGCTGCACCGACCGGCCATGGTGGAATGGATCCCTGTCGAAGGCGCTCTGATGAAGGCTCGCGGAGGGAAGATGGTGTGGGCTGGATCTAAATCCCCGTCTCTTTTATGGGAAGCTCGTTCACGCGGCTAGGGGGGTAAATGAAAAAACTCCCTGGCTTTTCGCATTCGTTTGACACGTGGAAGATGGTCATTATTGGGCAAAGAAGTTGAGGAGTACAACATGCACTGGAAGCCGGACACTATTCAACGGGCACATGGGATTTGGAGAAGAACCCGCCTTGCAATGCCGAAGACAAATTTGCGCACCGGACTCATCGTCATTGAAGCCTGGTTCGGGGGCTACTGAGGGAGTCCCGGATTAGGGGGTGTCCGGATAGCCGGACTAGACCTTTGGCCGGACTCCCGGATTATGAAGATACAAGATTGAAAACTTCGTCCTGTGTCCGGATAGGACTTTCCTTGGCGTGGAAGGCAAGCTTGGCGATACGATATGTAGATCTCCTCCAATTGTAACCGACTCTGTGTAACCCTAGCCCTCTTTGGTGTCTATATAAACCGGAGAGTTTTAGTCCATAGGACAAACACCAATCATACCATAGGCTAGCTTCTAGGGTTTAGCCTCTCTGATCTCGTGGTAGATCAACTCTTGTACTACCCATACCATCAATATTAATCAAGTAGGAGTAGGGTTTTACCTCCATCGAGAAGGCCCGAACCTGGGTAAAAACATCGTGTCCCTTGTCTCCTGTTACCATCCGCCTACACGCACAGTTCGGGACCCCCTACCCGAGATCCATCGGTTTTGACACCGACAGGTGTGTTGGGGACACAAGAGACTCTTTGTTATTTGGTTGCAGGCTTGTTTGAGAGAGACCATCTTCATCCTATGCCTCCTACGGATTGATAAACCTTAGGTCATCCACTTGAGGGAAATTTGCTACTGTCCTACAAACTTGTGCACTTGCAGGCCCAACAACGTCTACAAGAAGAAGGTTGTGTAGTAGACATCAGACATATGTTCGTAAATAAAAATGTCACATAGCCAGTAAGTTATTGTAAAATAAAATGTATTGGAGATGTAATAGAAATGTGCCTTCACCAAGCCAACCTGGTTTGAAATTCCTCACCGTTACCTTAAGTATTTTCGCTACTGACGAGTTTGTGATCTACTTTCTAAAGAACTTGAACTGTAGACTTTCATCATGTTGTTTTTCATTTCTTTAGTTCATCTTGTTCAGGATTGTATGCCTGTATGATTGCAAGTTCTTCATCTCTATGTATCTTGGATGCACGCTTTCTGTTACTGTTATGATTTAGTTCCCTTGAATTTCTATTTCTTCACTCAGTTCTTCATCAAATTCATCAGAGTTTGACGAATTTCTAAAAAACTCCCATTCACCCCCTCCCTCTGGGAGTAAACCTGCGCTTTCAGCTTCGAGGGCTAATAAAACTTTCACAATAAGTATATGATTTCTTGATGATAATGTGAGTCTATGGATAATTATGCACTCCTACCTTTCCGCAATCTACTAGCCTCTTTGGTATCATGCATTGCCCTTTCTCAGCTAGAGAGTTGGTGCAAACTTCTCCGGTGCATCCAAACCTCGTGATATGATACACTCTATCACACATAAGCCTCCTTATATCTTCCTCAAAACAGACACCATACCTACCTCTCATGGCATTTCCATAGCCATTCTGAGATATATTGCCATGCAACTTCCCTCGTTCCTCTTATGACATGTGTGTTCATCATCATATTGCTTTGCATGATCATATAGAGCTGACATGATATTTGTGGCAAAACAACCATTCATCATTGTTATAGATGTTACACTAGATCATTGCACATCCTGGTACACTGCTAGAGGCATTCATATAGAGTCATATTGTTTCAGTTCTCGAGTTGTAATATTAAGTTGTGAGTAAATAAAAGTGTGATGATCACCATTATTAGAGCATTGTCCCAGTGATGAAAAGGATGATGGAGACAATGAATTGCCCACAAGTCGGGATGAGTTTCTGGACTTAATAAAAGAAGAGTCCAAAAAATGAGTGAAAAAGAAAGAAGAGGCCATGCTACTATCCTTTTACCACACTTGTGCTTCAAAGTAGCACTATGTTCTTCATATAGATAGTCTCCTGAGTTACCACTTCCATATACTAGTGGTATTTTTTCATTATAGAAACTATTTTGTATAATGCCGATGATGGGCTTCCTCAGATGCCCGAGGTCTTCATGAGCAAGCAAGTTGGATGCACAACCACTTAGATTAAGTTTGAGCTTTCATACACTTATAGCTCTAGTGCATCCATTGCATGGAAATCCCTACTCCTCGCATTGACATCGATTGTAAGGCGTCTCCATTACCTAATGATCTGTCGAGTTGATGCGAGCCTTTCTTCCTTTTTGACTTTCCTATATATCTCTACCATCACACTCTATTCCACTGTAGTGCTAATACCCATGGTTCACACTCATGTATTGAGTGAGTTGAAAATGCTAAAGCGCATTAAAAAGTATGATCCAATTGCTTGGTTTAACACCGAGGTGCTCCTGATTTATATTTATATGGTGAAGGCGGAGTCATGCCATGCTTACATGATTCAATGAGTAGGGATAACATTCATTGAGCATCATATATTTTGAAGAAGTAATGATTATGTTCTTATATTCATGGATATTATTATGTTGATATCAATTACTTCATAGTTTCTCAATAGTTATGCCGTCGAACACTACTAGGGAAAAGCCTAGCAACAGCACAGGTTCTAGGTATATTAGTAGCGCGGGTTCCGGTGCTACTGATAAGGCGCTACAGCTAACCCGTAGCAGCAGCGCGTGCACGCCCGCGCTACTGCTATACAAGTGTAGCAGCAGTGTGCTGCAGTAAGCTCGCTACTGCTAATAGCTCTAGCGCGCTTCGCTTGGACGCGCTACTGCTACTGTCACGCTGCTGCTAACTTTTCTCCATTCGCTACTGCTAATTTTAGTAGTTTTTGAATTTTTTTCTGCATATTTGTTTTGTATTTGAACAACCTTTATAGAAGAATCTTTAGCAAATACAAATGTCATCATGATACACATAGAAATGGTTGCGAGACCACAAATGTAACCATAGCATATACATGCAAATATTCTCATCATAATCATCATCCAACACAAAGTTGTATCTCGTCATCATTACGAAAATAGCGATACATGCAAGTCTCGAATACTTGCAACTAAAATGCCATCCATCTAAACAATGATATACGCGAGAAGAGCTATCACTATGAGTGAGAGCGGAACTATGGAGTACATGAGGCGGCGGTTACGAGTCCTCTCTCGCGCTAGTGTGAACCTCAAGTAACTAGATTCTCCTTCGTGTCTGCTTTTGAAGCCTTTATGGCTGGCGCCCGAGACCCCATTCACTTGTGCCTGACACTCAGGCCACTCGTTGTACACCCCCGGAACCTTCCCTTTGTACACGACATAGCATTGCCATCTCACCATCAAGAAGCTAGGTACCTATTAGTGATGCATCTTCATCAGGAGGATGTACAATCGTATGCAACAAAATATACTAGAGCAACACGAAAAAAAAGGTTTATCAACTAGATGCAACATACAGTACGCAAACTAATTAACTAGAGGTACGCGGGTCATTGTACCCAAACTAACAAAGTAGTGTTACGCAAGCTCGGCAAGGATCGTGGACATCACAAAGTTTCATCGCTATAGAAAGTATACGAGTTCAACCGACACACATCATCATCATTGGCATCGTAAATCACTAGAAGTTCCATCCTTCCATATCATTGAGGATGGACCCTAGCTTCTTGAACAGCGTGAGGTCATGACGTTGCATGCCTATGCGAGTTCGGACATCAGCTCGTGATATAGGGCTTCTCCATGTTTATAATCCGCTTCTCCATGAGATTCTACCCACTTGTGGATATGATCATCATTTCTGCTTGTCATGCAAAGCTTTTGGTGATCCATGCTGAACTGAATCATGAGATGGAGGATGTAGAATCCATATTTCTTGCTTGGTTTTGGGACATGGGTGCGGCAGAAGTTAGTTTTATGCGCGAAACCCATCTTCTTGTTCCTTTGTTTCCTGATCTGCACGTGGCCACCTCTAATGCTGAAGCCTTGGAGAGCATCATCTAGAATATTCATTATGTGGGTGTAGTCCTTCTTCTCGTAGACTATGGAAGGGTCGAAATACACGGCGTGGGAGACCCACGGATAAAGAACGATAAGGATGGCGCGCCCGTTGCTGCGGGGAAAAGACACCTCAAATTATTCTCCATATGAGCGAGAAGGAATGATTGAAATGTACGAAAGGTTCTCCGGAACTGACTTACTTTGGATGATAAGGCAGGAGGACAATTTCCTGGTCCTTATTCTATACCATAAAGTTTTGGAGGTAGTCCTTAGCAGTTTAGCACCCAAAGTCGCCGAAACTCAAGAAAGACTCGTGCATGTGGTACGGATCCTCCACACAGATTTGTGAGACTTCTTCTCTCTTCATGACGGAGCTCATATGTAGCGCAAAAAGGCGGACGATTGTAAAATCGAGCCGCCTTGTCAGAAACATCTCAAAGATATGGTCAAACCGCAGGAAGAACACCTCCGCGGGCCGTGTGTTGATGTAGCACTTCCCCTTAGGCACACGAGCCGCGTATGTCGGATATCTTGGATCATTCTAGGCTAGTAGGATTTTCTCAGTCGACAACACATGGTCGTGCAGTCTCCTGGGATCCCCTCATAGTGCCTCCAGCGGTTTCGGCAGTAGCATCGGCTCGCCTGTGAGATGGAACATGGCCGCACCTTTCACGGGTACACGCTCTTCAGAATCCATCATCTGGCTGCTATGTGCTCTGGCTTGTTCGGAGGCAGCTATCTTCCCTGATCTCTTCCTCTCCTTTTCTTGGGCACAACCTTCCAGACCCTTCCTTAACCCCTGCCCCAATGTTGCCGGGCTAAGCACTGTACGACCCCCGGCTTGTTGAGCATGTGTTGAGGCGGCATCTTCAGGTGTGTCCTGTGAGGATTTCATGAAGGGAGACTTCTTGCAATCCCTCCTACGACCTTCCTGCCCGCACAGATCATCCATATCCTCATTAGCATGCTGATAGCCCGATTTTTCATATGGTTAACTCATCGTATCTAAGTCACACTCATACGTGTTTGTATTGAGGAAAGCCATTGGGTCGACCTCCGTGTCGGTGTCAAAACCGGCGGATCTCGGGTAGGGGGTCCCAAACTGTGCGTCTAAGGCTAATGGTAACAGGATGCGGGGGACACAATATTTACCCAGGTTCGGGCCCTCTCTATTGAGGTAATACCCTACTTCCTGCTTGATTGATCTTGATGAATATGAGTATTACAAGAGTTGATCTACCACGAGATCGTAATGGTTAAACCCTAGAAGCTAGCCTATGATTATGATTGTTGTTGTCCTATGGACTAAGCCCTCCGATTTATATAGACACCGGAGGGGGCTAGGGTTACACAAGGTCAGTTACAGAGAAAGGAATCTACATATCTGAATCGCCAAGCTTGCCTTACACGCAAAGGAGAGTCCCACCCAGACACGGGAAGAAGTCTTCTATCTTGTATCTTCATAGCCCAACAGTCCGGCATATTTATATAGTCCGGTTGTCCGAGGAACCCTTAATCCAGGACTCCCTCACTCCGTCTCATCATCCATTCTCTGTTCTACAGGACCTATTACATTAGCCAGTAGTATTGCACCCCCTTCATCACATCGTCCGCCGCTCTCACCCGGCACTACAGGAGCTGGTAATTGCGTAGGCGGGGTGGTGGTCTCCGCACATGCTTGTTGATGTGTGGTTATTGGTGTGCTCTCGGCCGGCTCCAGACGAATAAGATTCTTCGGCCATAGCAGCACCCAACCCTTGCAGCTTCCAATCCGCGGCGGGGTCTCGTCGTCCTCTCCCACATGTTGTACTAGAGGAGGCAAATCCTCGTGCCCCGATATCACACTGGACAAGTTAACCATGAAATTGGCTGGTTGTGGAACGTGGGTTGCAAGGGGTTCATTCTCACCCCCTTTCCCACATCCACCTTCTGGCCTTTGATCAAGTAGAGTATGGTGCACGGGGTTTCGTCGGCCTGCAAACACATGTCTGTGGCGTAAAACATCTGAAAGGCAACGAAAATGGAATATTATATATATGTTGGTGTGACATGTAATTACCGTGAGGGTGTCAGGCTCAGCCAGAGACGAAGGCCCACCTCGCGCTCCAGATACTAAGGATGGGATGCTATGAGCGGGAGCGAGTGCGGTAGGAGGCCCGGTTGCATGAGCAAGTGATGGTGCGGTCGTGTTGTTGTTCACGGAGTTTCTCCCGACGAAATTGGGCAACGGGAAATCATGTACCGTCTTGTCTAGATTTTCCTTCGTCCAGTTGATGATAGCTGGAACCAAGTTAGTAGCGAAATCATTTCTGCAGGCAGTTACAGCTGCATTGACTGCCTTCAGTAGCAACTCATTTTTCTCCTCGGCTGTCTTTTTCGCGTCCTCAGCTGCTTTTTTCTCGACAATAAGCTTCACCTTCTCGTTGATGTCCGCCTGACTAAACTTCTTTTTCTTCTTCTTGGCCTCTAGGGCCTTGTTGTAAAACACCTTCCACGTGGAACCATCTCCAGCGCCGTGCACACGACCATATTGCGGCCGCTGGCCCAAAGGTTGTCCCTTAAGTTTGTTCAAGGCCCAGTTCAGAGGGGTGTCCCACTTGGGCCTCATCGGAGAATTAGGGCTTTCGGCTGCAAGCTGGTGTTGCTTCTCCTGCTGATGGAACGTGAACCGTTTAGGAATGTGTAGTCGACTAGATCTGGATCTAAATGTAAGGTGGTAAAAGAATAATTACCAGTAGTCTAATCAATCTCCTCATGATATGGTCCATGTAAATACCTTATTTTCCTTGTCCCACTTGTAGCAGGCCCTGATGAAGTCATGCTCCAAGGGGTTGGTGAACTTTGCGAAGGGGTCTGGGATACCCGCGGCTTCACGTTCCGCGTCCTCCTTATCCCATATGGGCCTTTTACCGAGGTAGCCATGGCTTCCGAGGAGATGCTTCCCCGTGTTCCTTTGCTGAAGGCTCTTGAATTTCCCAGCCTTAGCCTTGGCTAGCTCGGTAGCGCAAGTGTCCTTGAACTTTTAGAACTCCTCATCCGTAAGTGTCGAATTTTCCTCCAGAATCTTGGACAGGGGTTTCTTAGCCTCAATAGCTTTTTTCACTCTCCCTTTCCAGGAGGCCAACTCATTGTTGAACATGCCCATGGCGTGATTTTTAATCTTTTTCATCTTCATATCATCCCATGGTTGTTCTATGTTATCATCCCGGTCGGGGAACTTGAATCTCTTGTGCAACTTCATCAGGAGCAACTGCATCAAATGTTCTTTAGTCCTTAAGTCATCATCGTTGAAGCTCGTTCATTCCCGTAGGATGCATCCAACTTGGTTCCCATAGCACTTGCGAGGTTCTTCTGGCTCTAATGGCTCAAACTTGCCAGGTGCCATCTTTGTGATCACCAGTCGTCCAATCCCTAGTTTGTTAGGTTTTTGTATCCTCTTCTTCTTCTACTTCTTCTTTTCGTTAGCGGCATCGGCATCGGTACCTTCCCCGCCGGTATCTTCCCCGCCGGTACCTTCCTCGCCGGTCTCTCCGCCGCCATCGGTCTCGGTGCCGCCATCAGTGCCGGCGCCATCGGTGTCGATGTCGGTGTCAGTACCATCATCGAGGCTGACCTGCAAACCTTGACTTTGCAATTGCTTAGCAGTCAAATAGTCGAGGTACTCTTGTTCACCCTCATAATCCATCTTGTCTGCATCTTGGTCACAAGGCCTAGTTTCTTCATTGTTCGACATGTTTCCTATGATTAAGTCTCCCAGCAACTACCAGCACTCGATATGCCTGTTATCTAGCACAAATCATGCCAAAATTCACGGAAAATTTTGGCATGACCTTTGCTAAAAATGGACATATCGAGCGCCTGAAATTCACCGGAAAGGAAATAAATCAACATTCCGGCGTAACATAGGCCACTCGGATGATTTACCCTGCACATAATCATCATGTGCAAATGACATGTCCAAACTCCAAATATGACATGTCCAAAACATCACATGTCCACTTCAAATTTGCATATAAAAGGAAGAAAAATATAGAACTTGAAGAAAAAACCTAGCTAAATTCATAAGTAAATATATAACCTAATTAACCATCTGCCCTAACTAAAACCTAAGTAAATTAACCAAAGAACCTAGCTACCAGAGAGAGGAGGAGCGGTGGGGGGCTTACAAAGGGTGTAGGCCCGACGATGGCCGAGGTTGGGAGGGGTCGGGGTCGGGGTCGAGCACCGGGGACGGAGCCGGGGTCGGGGTCGGGGCCGGGGCCGGAGGTGGTGCCGGGCTCGATCGGGGGCGAGCGCAGGGGTGCAACGAGGGCAAGGCTCCGGCGGCGCGATGGGGGAAGAGAGAGTGTTGGAATTTGAGGAAAAGAGGCGGGATGAAGAGAGGAGTGGGGATTTTGGGTGTTAAGTGGGCATAGCAGTAGCACGTTAGGCAAAACGCGCTATAGCTACTCCAGGTAGCTATAGCAGTTTTGCGTAGAAACCGCTACTGCTATCTTGACTAGTTGTAGCTCTTTTCTCACAAAAGCGCTGCTGCTATAACCAGTACCTATATAGCAGTTTTCCTGTTTGTTTCAATCTATATTCTTTTCATTTATTTTCTCTCACTTTTTTTTCCGAGAGTAGTGAACGAAGGAAAGGCGATATATATTGCATCATTTGACGGTTAATATGTACAAAATAGGAACATATATATTACATCATTGGACCCATGCATAATAATGGCTAAGTGTGTATACAAAATACGAACATATATATTACATCATTTGACCGATAACATACGGTTCCTCAGCGTTGACGTTTTCGTTTTTGAGTCAGCTTCTTTCCCTTCTTGGTCGTTGAAGAATAATTGAGCCCCTCATTGTGACTTTGCCTTTTCCATGGAGTATGATTTTTCTTAGGTATTGTAGTATTGATTCTTCTTTTGACGTATACTTCATCTTCGTCATCATCTTCCCTCATTGGGTTGCCATACTGATCGTAGTCTTCCTCGTTGGCAACTCCATCCAGTCCAATGATGTTCCTTTTGCCTCTCCTCACGACAACACAGCTAGGATTGCGCGGGTCGGTTATGAAGAAGCATTGTCTCACGTGCTTATCATGTACCCATGGCTCTTTTTTTTGTGATAGCGTTCACAGTAGCGCTCTTGGCGTCGGGTATAGTCATGGTAGTGAAATTCCGGTTTCCTCTTTGGAAATTCTTAGCCCATCTCACATGGAACATCGTCGTGTTGTGCAGTCCAGAGTATTCAAGCTCCCAGATCTCCTCGACCCTTCCGTAAAATCTTTGAGTTGCGCCATTGTCGCTGCCGGTCATGCATTCCATCGTCACCCGTGAGTTCTGATCATCACTGTCCATATCTTTGGCCTCCGTGTAGAACGTGTATCCGTTGATATTTATGAGGTTGGGCGAGGGGCCATGTGCTAAGGCTTATATGAGCAATCCGTCCTTAGAGCCCTCCTCCGAGGGATTAGCAATAATATGCTCTTTGAACCAATGTAGGAAAGTGGAGTTGTGCTCTCTAGTAACTTCGCGTCCGTCCTGCATACCCCCCGGTCACGATACTTCTTTGCGATAATTTCTTTGTGCAGTGCCACGAAAGGATCTACCTCATCTAGGTGTTGTAGCACTACCAAGTTTGCTCTGTCAAAGTCACTACGTCAATCTGATTATGCCACGTGCAGTTCCCTACGACCGTTGGGGTGACCTTCTCCTTCGAGCCTCCCATCGTGCTTGTTAACGGGCAAACCAACACTAACACCAGGCGGCTGGTCTGCGCCATATAGAAAGTTCTCGCAGAAAGAGATGCACTCTTGTGTCATATAGAAAGTCGCTAAATGATGCTTCCATCCGGACGGGACATGTTACTGTCGGGGAAACTGATCCACGAACACCTATGGGACCGGCGGACCGAGCCCCTTTCGGTTCGGCGGGGGGCGGAGATCGCACGAAGAGCGGATCGAGGCGAAGCACACGAGCAGTTTACCCAGCTTCGGAGCTCTCCGGAGAGATAACACTCCTACTGCTGCATGTCTGAGTGTATTGAGTTCTTGCTCGGGAGCACTGAGTGCTACAGTACACACTAGCTGCTAACGAGACCGAGCGTGAGTGTTTTTCTGCCTTCGAACCCCCCTCTACATTGCGCATGGGCCTCCTTTTATATGCTAAAGGGGTCTCCGACAGGTGGCAACGTAGACAAGGGTAAAAATGGAAAAGGAATTGCGGTTGATACAACTACCTGTATAGTGTATCATACCTAACCCTGACGGCAGGGGACAAAGGCATTAAATGCCCATCTACATCGACCAAATAGTGCAAAAAGGGACCATCAGGGACGCCACCGCTTGCCACGATGGCAATCTTGTCAGCGTCGCTTGCCACCGCGCACCGCTGGCCGCACAGCCTCTTGCCACGCGCGCCTGGAAAGGTCCCAGGGCGACACGTTGGTGGATGTGCTGGAGCGTGGGTACAGGGTGGTAGCTTGCCGCGGCAAGCGCCTTGCCGCGGTCGTTGTCTTGTCGCGTCTGGAAGCTTGTCGCTCACCGGGCCTCGCCAGGACGCGTATGGCGTCGCGGCAAATTCCTTGAGATGCCTTAGTTGGCCTTCCCAGCAAGCTCCTCTTGCCGGGGCCTTGTTTCCTTGGCTTGAATACTTTGTTCTTGAATGGCTCCAAAGGAACCATGGAGGACCTTGGCAGTCACCCAGCAAGCCTTGCAGCGGGGTGCCGCAACTGCCCGTGCACAAGTTTGGGATACTAGGGTACCCCTACTCTAATACACCGACAGGAGCCCCCGGGCCTGGGCCACACACGGTGCCGAGCGCTGTTGGGCCAGGCCCAAAACAGGGCACGGGCACGCGCGGCCTGGGTTACGCCGTATCTCACTCTGCATCCACCGCGCCCTCCTCGAACGGCATGCGTCGAATGCGGCGTCGTGGGAGAGATCGTGGGTGGTGTCTTTATTCGGAAAGACGGAACGCCCGCCCCCTCCCTCTTTATAAGCAGGGTAAACAGGGGCAGTTCTCCGGCAAGGGACAGCACCAGCGACCCCCCGGTGGCGAAGACCACGACTGTAGATCCTAGTACAGGTAATCTTCTTGCTTGAAAACTTCCCTTGGGTTCTTCTTCTTCTGATTTTCTTTTTGAATATTTGCTTGACTTTTCTTCCTTTTCCGGTCGTCAGGTCCATCTGCCACGGAGCCGATGGAAACCGAGGTCGCCGGCGAGGAGAACGCGCGCGGCAATACCGACGACACCGCTGTCACCAAAGAAGAAGCCATCGCTGATGATCTCGCCGGCGGGGAGGCCGCCAAAGCTGCCGCCGCAGAAGCTGGCGAGGGGTCCGGCGATCGCACTAACGGCCCCGAGGCCGCAGGAGCGTCAGGCGCTACGCCGACCGCCGATCCCTCCGCCGCTGCTGCAGCGTCAGGTTCCGAAGAGCCCCAGCCTGGAGCCTATTTGAAGGCCGGCGATGGCATCTTCATCAAGCTCCCCTAGGCGTCGAGCTCTAGGGCGCCGATCGAAGGAGAAATCTTTGATGAAGAGTTGCTCGCCTCCGCTGGGCTGACGCTGGTCGACGCGCCGAGCAGCAGCAGCGGCGAGCCTAAGGAGGAGGAGCTGCTGTGGAAGCTGCTCTCGCTCTACCGCGCCCGACAGGCCAAGCTGGTATCCCGAGAAGCGCATGTCGCGAGGACGGGAGTGGACATCGAGAAGCATGCAGAGGAGCTCCGGGGCCTCAACCAGGAAGCTCTCCGGTCCCTGGCAGAGGAGCGGGAGCATCTCGCCGAGGAGCGTAAAGCCTTCCTCCTCGAAAAGGCTGAAGTTGAAGAGCAATAGCGGCTTGCTGCCGAGAAGCTATCTGCGCAGGAAGGCGAGTTGGTGCAGTGGAAGGTTAACCTTGACAGCCACGAGGAGGAGCTTGCCGCGCGCGAGCAAACATTCGGTGGGGCTCTCAAGGAAGCAGAGGATGCTGCCGTAGCTGCCGAGGCCGTCAAGAAGGTGCTGGAGACGAAGGTGGCGCAGCTGGAGGCCGATCTCAAGGTGAGCGGAGAGGAGCTTGCTGTGCTCAAGCGTGAGCGCGAGAAGGACGCCTACACCCTTGGCGAGCTGCAGGGTCGTCTCGCCGAGAGGAGCAAGGAGCTTAGCGCCACCAAGGACTCCAACGTAGATCTTGAGTTGAAGCTGACTACTTTGACCAAGACGCTGGACGGCGCCAGGGAGCAGGAGGTGGCCTTGAAGGAGAAGATCAAGGCCGACGAGGCGCTGCTGGCGAGTGCTGCTGCCGCCCAGAACACTTTTAGGGAGAATGTGGGGCACTGGACCGAGGGTCTCGTGGATGTTGCCGCAGCCATCGACAGGGAGCTGGCGCAGCTGGGGATGGAGGATCTCGGGTATTCCTCTGATGAGCACCTCCAACCCAGCGCCAAGCTCAGCTTGTTCTTCAAAGGCGTGGCGACGGACCTCCAGCGACTCCGGGAGAAGATCCCAAAGCAGCTGGCCGACGAGTCGCGCAAGATTTGCACGGGAGCTCTTCAAAAGGTGCTGGTGAAGGTGGCCTTCCGCAACCCAGGCCTCAACCTCACCAACGTCCTCAGGACCTTGCCGCCGGATGCTGATCTGGAAGCGCTCAAGACCCTTCTCGCACCCATTGTGGACAAGGTGAGCGGGATCAAGAGGGTTGAGGGCGATCGCGTAGATTAGGCCGCCCGTTTTCTCTTTTTCTTGTCGCTGCTGGTCATGTTATGAGAACAATCTGTTAGAGCTGCGACAAGCTATCTTGTAATATGACTCTATTTTGAGAAGCGATTGCTACGTTATTTCCTTTACTTGATTCCTTCCTTTGTATGCTTTTGCCCTACGTTTTTAGGGAACTTGTCGGCGCAGGCACCATAGCCGCGAGCGCTGAGTGCGGGATGTCAGCAGCCTGCTGGCGGTGCCGCTACCGACAAGAAACCTTGTCGCAACTAGTCGCAGCTCACTTAAGTTGTTGAGCGGACTCGAAACAAAGTAAGGGCGCAACTAGCTACGAGTTGGTTCCTCCGCGCACAGGTTTTCCATATAAAGCACGGTCGTTCGAGGAAGATAACTTGAAAATTTTAAAACTGATTGCTCAAACTTTAGCAACTTAGCTTTTCTGTCGTTTACTTCCTGGTAAGGCGAAACTTCCTCGAACGAGGCTTAGTCCACACCATTATCTTCTCCTTCCCCCCGGCAAACTTGTGGGCGAGGGAACCTTCCTTTCCTTGAGAAAGAGAAAGAAGAGAAAATAAAGATATGGAGCCTTACGGCTCGTTATTGCTTACCGGGGGTAGGCGCTGCACAAAGTGTCAGATAACATATGCAAAGTAGAAAGCATGAAATTGACAAGTTGTGCGGAGCACATGAGCTTTACTTATGCACGGGGTCTGCGCCCGGCTTCGTACAAAGGATTACATGCAACATCGGCAAGCCTAGTACAAAAGGTGGTTGACGAAAGAGGTTCCGGCAACCGCGCCCTACGGGTAAAACTTACGAAGATGCTCAATGTTCCAGGAGTTGCTCACCGGAATGCCATCTTTGGTCTCAAGGCGGACAGCGCCAGGCCTAGTGACTCGTTTTACCCGGTAAGGGCCTTCCCACTTTGGCGTCAACTTGTTGGAATTCTTGGCGGACTGAACGCGCCGAAGAACAAGGTCGCCTTCCTCGAGACTTCTGGCATTAACTTTGCGGCTATGGTAGCGGCGCAAAGCTTGCTGGTATCGAGCAGCTCGTACAGCGGCCTGAAGACGGTCCCCCTCAAGGAGCAGCGCGTTATCTTGTCGCAACTGCTCTTGCTCAAGCTCATCATAAGCGAGCACTCGAGGTGATCCGTATACGAGTTCCATGGGGAGAACTGCCTCTGCTCCATAGACTAGAGCGAAAGGTGTCTGGCCAGTGGCTCGATTTGGCGTCGTCCTGATCGACCAAAGAACCATCGGCAGCTCCTCAATCCAGTTCTTTCCGCACTTGCGCAGCCTGTCGAAAGTCCTGGTCTTGAGCCCGCGCAGCACTTCAGCATTCGCCCTCTCCGCTTGACCGTTACTTCTCGGATGAGCAACAGAAGCGAAGCAGACCTTGGCGCCAAGATCTTGGACGTACTGCATGAAGGTGCGGCTCGTGAATTGCATGCCGTTGTCGGTGATGATCCTGTTAGGGATCCCGAAGCGGCAAACAATCGACCTGAAGAACTTGACTGCTGACTGTGATGTCACCTTCCTCGCTGCTTCCACTTCCGGCCACTTTGTGAACTTGTCGATTGCAACGTACAAGTACTCAAAGCCCTCGACAGCTCGGGGAAAGGGGTCGAGGATGTCGAGCCCCCAGACCGAAAATGGCCAGGATAAAGGGATCGTCTGGAGAGCTTGAGCTGGCTGGTGTATCTGCTTGGAGTGGAACTGGCACGCTTCACACTTGGTTACTTGTGCAGTTGCATCCTGGAGGGCTGTCGGCCAAAAGAAACCTTGCCGGAACGCTTTGCCGGCAAGTGCTCTTGCGCCAATGTGGTGACCACATATGCCTCCATGTATTTCTGCCAACAGCTCTTGTCCATCTTCCCGGTGAATACACTTCAATTTCACACCGTTGAGTCTTCTTCTGTACAGTGTGTTGTCGACAAACTGGTACATACTTGACTGCCGGGCTACTCTTTCTGCTTCTTCTTGCTCTTCGGGAAGTTCTCCTGTCTGAAGGAAACGGACAATCTGCTGTGCCCATGCTGGAGCTTGCGGCTCGACAACAAGGACTAAAGGCACATCTGCTGCTGCGGGAACATCCGCTTCTATGGCGAGAACCTGCGGCTCAGCCGGAGCTTGACGTTCCCCGGCAAGCTTGCCGGAGCAAAACTTGTCGGGAGCGTCTGCTTCAACGGAACAAACCCTAGGGCTTGCCGGAGCAGACTGCTCCTTAGCACCCTTGGTGTTGATCTTGAGGACCTTCTTGGCGGCGGCTTCGGGGAGCTCTGCCGGAAAATAGTCACCAGAAATCAACTTCCTCTTCTTGCTCTGTCCAGTTGATGGCGTTACAGACGGTTGAGTCAGTTTGAGCACAAAGATCCCTGGTTCCACAGGTAACTTAAGTGCGGCGCACTTCGACAGGCCATCGGCAATGTCGTTCTGAGCTCTTGGAACATGTTCCATCTGTAGGCCGTCAAAGTTATCTTCTAGCTTTCTCACTTCATCAATGTAAGCTTCCTTCAACGGACTCTGATAATTCTTGTTCACTTGGCGGACGACAAGATGTGAGTCACCCCTGACAATGAGCTTCTTGATCCCAAGGTCTACTGCGATCCTGAGACCGGCAAGCAAACCTTCTACTCTGCGGTATTGTTCGTTGCTTGCTCCTTGGGAAAGTGCATCTGGAGTACATACTTGAGGTGCTCTCTGGTGGGTGCAACAAGTAGCACGCCCGCACCGGCGCTTTGCAACGAGAAGGCACCATCAAAGTACACCAGTCACTCTTTGCTTGCTTCCTTGACGGGGATGCTCGTTTCTGGAATTTCTTCATCTTGTGTTGGCGTCCATTCTGCTATGAACTCCGCCAATGCTCTGCTTTGGATAGTTGAAGTGCTCTCAAACTTGAGGCCAAAGCTTGACAGTTCCAGTGCCCACTCGACAATCCTGCCTGTTGCTTCTGGATTTTGCAGTATCCTCTTCAGTGGAAAACGAATGACGACTGTGATCTCATGTTCTTGGAAGTAATGGCGCAGCTTTCTCGAGGCCATGAGAAGGCCGAAAAGCAATTTCTGCACACCAGAGTACCTTGACCTAGCCCCCTGCAGAAGGGAACTGACAAAGTAAACTGGGCGCTGCACCATTCTTTTCTGCATCTTCTCACGCGCCTGCGCAGATCCATCTTTGTCGGGACCAGAGCTTTCCGGTGAAGTCCCCTGCTTGTCGCTGGATGCATCTGCCGTGGTTGCTGGCTCATCATCCGCCTCTCTCTCCGCTACTAACGCAGCACTAACCACTTGATTGGTTGCCGCTATATATAGCAGCAACTTCTCTTGTGGATTAGGTGCGACAAGTGTTGGAGTGGAGGACAGGTATCTCTTTAAGTCCTGCAGTGCAGCCTCCGCTTCCGGAGTCCATTTCATTGGACCTGCCCTTTTCAATATTTTGAAAAATGGCAGGGCGCGCTCAGCAGACCTAGAGATAAACCTGCTGAGAGCAGCTACGCAACCGGCAAGTCTTCGTACATCCTTGACGCGCTTTGGTGCTTCAATCTGCTCAATGGCCTTGATCTTGTCGGGATTGGCTTCAATTCCCCGCTGAGACACTAAGAACCCGAGAAGCTTGCCGGAGGGGACTCCAAACACACACTTCTCGGGGTTGAGCTTGAGGTTGATCTTGCGCAGATTTGCAAAGGTCTCGTCTAAATCTTGAATCAGAGTCGCCTTGTCCTTGCTCTTGACCACTATGTCATCCATGTAGGCTTCCATATTTCTGTGTATTTGCGGCTCAAAAGCGTCATGGACTACCCTTGCAAATGTTGAACCAGCATTCTTTAAACCGAAAGGCATCCGTACGAAACAGTATGTGCCGCATGGGGTGATGAATGTGTTCTTCTCCTCATCCTCTTCTGCCATGAAGATCTGATGGTATCCTGAGTATGCATCAAGAAATGAAAGCAAGTCACATCCGGCCGTGGAGTCAACAATCTGGTCGATGCACAGCAAGAGAAATGGGTCTTTGGGACAAGCTTTATTGACATCGGTAAAGTCGATACAAAGCCTCAATTTCCCGTTTGCCTTGCCCACGACTACAGGGTTGGCCAACCACGTAGGATGGAGCACTCCTCTGACAAGGCCTACTGCTTCCAATTTCTTGATTTCTTCTGCGATGAATTCTTGGCGCTCCACTGCCTGCTTCCTGACTTTCTGCTTGACGGGCCGCGCATGAGGACAGACAGCAAGATGGTGCTCGATTACTTTCCTGGGAACACCGGGGATGTCAGACGGTTGCCACGCAAATATGTCGACGTTCGCCCGCAGGAAAGCAACGAGCGTGCTTTCCTATTTAGGGTTGAGAGTGGCACTGATGGTAAAGGTACCACCAGTGCCATCCTCCTTGGCGGACACCTTCTTGGTCTCTGGTGGAGCTGCCATTGTCTTCTTACACTTGCTGGTGGAGCTCGATGGTGCGTCCTCGACGGTAGCGCAGCACTTCGAAGAGGTGCGCTTGCCGGAGGGGGCATCAGAACTCTTGCCGGACTTGAAGCACACGAGCAGTTTACCCAGCTTCGGAGCTCTCCGGAGAGATAACACTCCTACTGCTGCATGTCTGAGTGTATTGAGTTCTTGCTCGGGAGCGCTGAGTGCTACAGTACACACTAGCTGCTAACGAGACCGAGCGTGAGTGTTTTTCTGCCTTCGAACCCCCCTCTACGTTGCGCATGGGCCTCCTTTTATATGCTAAAGGGGTCTCCGACAGGTGGCAACATAGACAAGGGTAAAAATGGAAAAGGAATTGCGGTTGGTAACACTACCTGTACAGTGTATCATACCTAACCCTGACGGCAGGGGACAAAGGCATTAAATGCCCGTCTACGTCGACCAAATAGTGCAAAAAGGGACCGTCAGGGACGCCACCGCTTGCCACGATGGCAATCTTGTCAGCGTCGCTTGCCACCGCGCACCGCTGGCCGCACAGCCTGTTGCCATGCGCACCTGGAAAGGTCCCAGGGCGACACGGTTGTGGATGTGCTGGAGCGTGGGTACAGGGTGGTAGCTTGCCGCGGCAAGCGCCTTGCCGCGGTCGTTGTCTTGTCGCGTCCGGAAGCTTGTCGCTCACCGGGCCTCGCCGGGACGCGTGGTGCGTCGCGGCAAATTCCTTGAGATGCCTTAGTTGGCCTTCCCAGCAAGCTCCTCTTGCCGGGGCCTTGTTTCCTTGGCTTCAATACTTTGTTCTTGAATGGCTCCAAAGGAACCACGGAGGACCTTGGCGGTCACCCGGCAAGCCTTGCAGCGGGGTGCCGCAACTGCCCATGCACAAGTTCGGGATACTAGGGTACCCCTACTCTAGTACACCGACAGGAGCCCCCGGGCCTGAGCCATACACGGTGCCGAGTGCTGTTGGGCCAGGCCCAAAACAGGGCACGGGCAAGCGCGGCCTGGGTTACGCCGTATCTCACTCTGCATCCACCGCGCCCTCCTCGAACGGCACGCGTCGAATGTGGCATCGTGGGAGAGATCGTGGGTGGTTTCTTTATTCGGAAAGACGGAACGCCCGCCCCTCCCTCTTTATAAGCAGGGTAAACAGGGGCAGTTCTCCGGCAAGGGACAGCACCAGCGACCCCCCGGTGGCGGAGACCACGACTGTAGATCCTAGCCCCCTAAAGATGCCATTGCCGGCCTTCAAATAGTCGCCAGGCTGGGGCTCTTCGAAGCCTGACGCTGCAGCAGCGGCGGAGGGATCGGCGGTCGGTGTAGCGCCTGACGGTCCTGCGGCCTCGGGGCCGTCAGTGCGATCGCCAGACCCCTCGCCAGCTTCTGCGGTGGCAGCTTTGGCGGCCTCCCCACCGGCGAGATCATCAGCGCCGGCTTCTTCTTCGGTGACAGCGGCGTCGTCGGTATTGCCGCGCGCGTTCTCCTTGCCGGCGACCTCGGTTTCCATCGGCTCCGTGGCAGATGGACCTGACGACCGGAAAAGGAAGAAAAGTCAAGCAAATATTCAAAAAGAAAATCAGAAGAAGAAGAACCCAAGGGAAGTTTTCAAGCAAGAAGATTACCTGTACTAGGATCTACAGTCGTGGTCTCCGCCACCGGGGGGTCGCTGGTGCTGTCCCTTGCCGGAGAACTGCCCCTGTTTACCCTGCTTATAAAGAGGGAGGGGGCGGGCGTTCCGTCTTTACGAATAAAGAAACCACCCACGATCTCTCCCACGACGCCGCATTCGACGCGTGCCGTTTGAGGAGGGCGCGGTGGATGCAGAGTGAGATACGGTGTAACCCAGGCCGCGCGTGCCCGTGCCCTGTTTTGGGCCTGGCCCAACAGCTCTCGGCACCGTGTGTGGCCTAGGCCCGGGGGCGCCTGTCAGTGTACTAGAGTAGGGGTACCCTAGTATCCCCAACTTGTGCACGGGCAGTTGCGGCACCCCGTTGCAAGGCTTGCCGGGTGACCGCCAAGGTCGTCCGTGGTTCCTTTGGAGCCATTCAAGAACAAAGTATTCAAGCCAAGGAAACAAGGCCCCGGCAAGAGGAGCTTGCTGGGAAGGCCAACTAAGGCATCTCAAGGAATTTGCCGCGACGCACCACACATCCCGGCGAGGCCCGGTGAGCGACAAGCTTCCGGACGCGACAAGACAACGACCGCGGCAAGGCGCTTGCCGCGGCAAGCTACCACCCTGTACCCACGCTCCAGCACATCCACCAACGTGTCGCCCTGGGACCTTTCCAGGCGCGCGTGGCAAGAGGCTGTGCGGCCAGCGGTGCGCGGTGGCAAGCGACGCTGATAAGATTGCCATCGTGGCAAGCGGTGGCATCCCTGACGGTCCCTTTTTGCACTATTTGGTCGACATAGACGAGCATTTAATGCCTTTGTCCCCTGCCGTCAGGGTTAGGTATGATACACTGTACAGGTAGTTGTACCAACCACAATTCCTTTTCCATTTTTACCCTTGTCTACGTTGCCACCTGTCGGAGACCCCTTTAGTATATAAAAGGAGGCCCATGCGCAACGTAGAGGGGGGTTCGAAGAGGCAGAAAAACACTCACGCTCGGTCTCGTTAACAGCTAGTGTGTACTGTAGCACTCAGCGCTCCCGAGCAAGAACTCAATACACTGTTGGCGAGGAGCTTAGCGCCGCCAAGGACTCCAACGCAAATCTTGAGTTGAAGCTGACTACTTTGACCAAGACGCTGGACGGCGCCAGGGAGCAGGAGGTGGCCTTGAAGGAGAAGATCAAGGCCGACGAGGCGCTGCTGGCGAGTGCTGCTGCCGCTCAAAACACTTTTAGGGAGAATGTGGAGCACTGGACCGAGGGTCTCGTGGATGTTGCCGCAGCCATCGACAGGGAGCTGGCGCAGCTGGGGATGGAGGATCTCGGGTATTCCTCCGATGAGCACCTCCAACCCAGCGCCAAGCTCAGCTTGTTCTTCAAAGGCGTGGCGATGGCCCTCCAGCGACTCTGGGAGAAGATCCCAAAGCAGCTGGCCGACGAGTCGCGCAAGATTTGCGCGGGAGCTCTTCAAAAGGTGCTGGTGAAGGTGGCCTTCCGCAACCCAGGCCTCAACCTCAACAACGTCCTCAGGACCTTGCCGCCGGATGCTGATCTGGAAGCGCTCAAGACCCTTGTCGCACCCATTGTGGACAAGGTGAGCGGGATCAAGAGGGTTGAGGGCGATCGAGTAGTTTAGGCCGCCCGTTTTCTCTTTTTCTTGTTGCTGCTGGTCATGTTATGAAAACAATCTGTTAGAGCTGCGACAAGCTATCTTGTAATATGATTCTATTTTGGGTAGCGATTGCTATGTTATTTCCTTTACTTGATTCCTTCCTTTGTATGTTTTTGCCCTACGCTTTTAGGGAACTTGTCGGCGCAGGCACCTTAGCCGCGAGCGCTGAGTGCGGGACGTCAGCAGCCTGCTGGCGGTGCTGTCCTAGGAATTGATCCTCCTGTCAGTTCCCTTCTACAGGGGGCTAGGTCAAGGTACTCTGGTGTGCAGAAATTGCTTTTCGGCCTTCTCATGGCGTCGAGAAAGCTGCGCCATTACTTCCAAGCACATGAGATCACAGTCGTCACTCGTTTTCTGCTGAAGAGGATACTGCAAAATCCAGAAGCAACAGGCAGGATTGTCGAGTGGGCACTGGAACTGTCAAGCTTTGGCCTCAAGTTTGAGAGCACTTCAACTATCCAAAGCAGAGCATTGGCGGAGTTCATAGTAGAATGGACGCCAACACAAGATGAAGAAATTCCAGAAACGAGCATCCCCGTCAAGGAAGCAAGCAAAGAGTGGTTGATGTACTTTGATGGTGCCTTCTCGTTGCAAGGCGCCGGTGCGGGCGTGCTACTTGTTGCACCCACCGAAGAGCACCTCAAGTACGTAGTCCAGATGCACTTTCCCAAGGAGCAATCAATGAACAATACCTTAGAGTATCAAGGTTTGCTTGCCGGTCTCAGGATCGCAGCAGACCTTGGGATCAAGAAGCTCATTGTCAGGGGTGACTCACATCTTGTCGTCCGCCAAGTGAAAAAGAATTATCAGAGTCCGTTGATGGAAGCTTACGTTGATGAAGTGAGAAAGCTAGAAGAGCACTTTGACGGCCTACAGATGGAACATGTTCCAAGAGCTCAGAACGACATTGCCGATGGCCTGTCGAACTGCGCCGCACTTAAGTTACCTGTGGAACCAGGGATCTTTGTGCTCAAACTGACTCAACCGTCTGTAACGCCATCAACTGGACAGAGCAAGAAGAGGAAGTTGATTTCTGGTGACTATTTTCCGGCAGAGCTCCCCGAAGCCGCCGCCAAGAAGGTCCTCAAGATCAACACCAAGGGTGCTAAGGAGCAGTCTGCTCCGGCAAGCCCTAGGGTTTGTTCCGTTGAAGCAGACGCTCCCGACAAGTTTTGCTCCGGCAAGCTTGCCGGGGAACGTCAAGCTCCGGCTGAGCCGCAGGTTCTCGCCGTAGAAGCGGATGTTCCCGCAGCAATAGATGTGCCTTTAGTCCTTGTTGTCGAGCCGCAAGCTCCAGCATGGGCACAGCAGATTGTCTGTTTCCTTCAGACAGGAGAACTTCCCGAAGAGCAAGAAGAAGCGGAAAGAGTAGCCCAGCAGTCAAGTATGTACCAGTTTGTCGACAACACATTGTACAGAAGAAGAGTCAACGGCGTGAAATTGAAGTGCATTCACCGGGAAGATGGACAAGAGCTGTTGGCAGAAATACATGGAGGCATATGTGGTCACCACATTGGCGCAAGAGCACTTGCCGGGAAAGCGTTCCGGCAAGGTTTCTTTTAACCGACAGCCCTCCAGGATGCAACTGCACAAGTAACCAAGTGTGAAGCGTGCCAGTTCCACTCCAAGCAGATACACCAGCCAGCTCAAGCTCTCCAGGCGATCCCTTTATCCTGGCCATTTTCGGTCTGGGGGCTCGACATCCTCGGCCCCTTTCCCCGAGCTGTCGGGGACTTTGAGTACTTGTACGTTGCAATCGACAAGTTCACAAAGTGGCCGGAAGTGGAAGCAGTGAGGAAGGTGAAAGCACAGTCAGCAGTCAAGTTCTTCAGGTCGATTGTTTGCCGCTTCGGGATCCCTAACAGGATCATCACCGACAATGGCACGCAATTCACGAGCCGCACCTTCATGCAGTATGTCCAAGATCTTGGCGCCAAGGTCTGCTTCGCTTCTGTTGCTCATCCGAGAAGTAACGATCAAGCGGAGACTGCGAATGCTGAAGTGCTGCGCGGGCTCAAGACCAGGACTTTCGACAGGCTGCGCAAGTGCGGAAAGAACTGGATTGAGGAGCTGCCGGTGGTTCTTTGCTCGATCAGGACGACGCCAAATCGAGCCACTGGCCAGACACCTTTCGCTCTAGTCTATGGAGCAGAGACAGTTCTCCCCACGGAACTCGTATACGGATCACCTCGAGTGCTCGCTTATGATGAGCTTGAGCAAGAGCAGTTGCGACAAGATAACGCGCTGCTCCTTGAGGGGGACCGTCTTTAGGCCGCTGTACGAGCTGCTCGATACCAGCAAGCTTTGCGCCGCTACCATAGCCGCAAAGTTAATGCCAGAAGTTTCGAGGAAGGCGACCTTGTTCTTCGGCGCGTTCAGTCCGCCAAGAATTCCAACAAGTTGACGCCGAAGTGGGAAGGCCCTTACCGGGTAAAACGAGTCACTAGGCCTGGCGTTGTCCGCCTTGAGACCGAAGATGGCATTCCGGTGAGCAACTCCTGGAACATTGAGCATCTTCTTAAGTTTTACCCGTAGGGCGCGGTTGCCGGAACCTCTTCCGGCAACCACCTTTTGTACAAGTCTTGCCGATGTTGCATGTAATCCTTTGTACGAAGCCGGGCGCAGACCCCATGCATAAGTAAAGCTCATGTGCTCCGCACATCTTGTCAATTTCATGCTTTCTACTTTGCATATGTTATCTGACACTTTGTGCAGCGCCTACCCCCGGTAAGCAATAACGAGCCATAAGGCTCCATATCTTTATTTTCTCTTCTTTCTCTTTCTCAAGGAAAGGAAGGTTCCCTCGCCCACAAGTTTGCCGGGGGGAAGGAGAAGATAATGGTGTGGACCAAGCCTCGTTCGAGGAAGTTTCGCCTTACCGGGAAGCAAACGACAGAAAAGCTAAGTTGCTAAAGTTGGAGCAATCAGTTTCAAATTTTTTTAAGTTATCTTCCTCGAACGACCGTCCTTTGTCTGGAAAACCTGTGCGCGGAGGAACCAACTCGTAGCTAGTTGCGCCCTTACTTTGTTTCGAGTCCGCTCAACAACTTAAGTGAGTTGCGACTAGTCGCGATAAGGTTTCTTGTCGGTAGCGGCACCGCCAGCAGGCTGCTGACGTCCCGCACTCAGCGCTCGCGGCTAAGGTGCCTGCGCCGACAAGTTCCCTAAAAGCGTAGGGCAAAAACATACAAAGGAAGGAATCAAGTAAAGGAAATAACATAGCAATCGCTACCCAAAATAGAATCATATTACAAGATAGCTTGTCGCAGCTCTAACAGATTGTTTTCATAACATGACCAGCAGCAACAAGAAAAAGAGAAAACGGGCGGCCTAAACTACTCGATCGCCCTCAACCCTCTTGATCCCGCTCACCTTGTCCACAATGGGTGCGACAAGGGTCTTGAGCGCTTCCAGATCAGCATCCGGCGGCAAGGTCCTGAGGACGTTGTTGAGGTTGAGGCCTGGGTTGCGGAAGGCCACCTTCACCAGCACCTTTTGAAGAGCTCCCGCGCAAATCTTGCGCGACTCGTCGGCCAGCTGCTTTGGGATCTTCTCCCAGAGTCGCTGGAGGGCCATCGCCACGCCTTTGAAGAACAAGCTGAGCTTGGCGCTGGGTTGGAGGTGCTCATCGGAGGAATACCCGAGATCCTCCATCCCCAGCTGCGCCAGCTCCCTGTCGATGGCTGCGGAAACATCCACGAGACCCTCGGTCCAGTGCTCCACATTCTCCCTAAAAGTGTTCTAGGCGGCAGCAGCACTCGCCAGCAGCGCCTCGTCGGCCTTGATCTTCTCCTTCAAGGCCACCTCCTGCTCCCTGGCACCGTCCAGCGTCTTGGTCAAAGTAGTCAGCTTCAACTCAAGATCTACGTTGGAGTCCTTGGCGGCGCTAAGCTCCTAGCTCCTCTCGGCGAGACAACCCTGCAGCTCGCCAAGGGTGTAGGCGTCCTTCTCGCGCTCACGCTTGAGCACAGCAAGCTCCTCGCCGCTCACCTTGAGATCGGCCTCCAGCTGCGCCACCTTCGTCTCCAGCTCCTTCTTGACGGCCTCGGCAGTTGCGGCAACATCCTCTGCTTCCTTGAGAGCCCCACCGAATGTTTGCTCGCGCGCGGCAAGCCCTCCTTGTGGCTGTCAAGGTTAACCTTCCGCTGCACCAACTCGCCTTCCTGCGCAGATAGCTTCTCGGCAGCAAGCCGCTGTTGCTCTTCAACTTCAGCCTTTTCGAGGAGGAAGGCTTTATGCTCCTCGGCGAGTTGCTCCCGCTCCTCTGCCAGGGACCAGAGAGCTTCCTGGTTGAGGCCCCGGAGCTCCTCTGCGCGCTTCTCGATGTCCACTCCCGTCCTCGCGACATGCGCTTCTCGGGATACCAGCTTGGCCTGTCGGGCGCGGTAGAGCGAGAGCAGCTTCCACAGCAGCTCCTCCTCCTTAGGCTCGCCGCTGCTGCTGCTCGGCGCGTCGACCAGCGTCAGCCCAGCGGAGGCGAGCAACTCTTCATCAAAGATTTCTCCTTCGATCGGCGCCCTGGAGCTCGACGCCCAGGGGAGCTTGATGAAGATGCCATCGCTGGCCTTCAAATAGGCACCGGGCTAGGGCTCTTCGGAGCCTGGCGCTGCAGCAGCGGCGGAGGGATCGGCGGTCGGTGTAGCGCCTGACGCTCCTGCGGCCTCGGGGCCGTCAGTGCGATCGCCGGACCCCTCGCCAGCTTCTGCGGCGGCAGCTTTGGCGGCCTCCCCTCCGGTGAGATCATCAGCGCCGGCTTCTTCTTCGGTGACAGCGGCGTCGTCGGTATTGCCGCGCGCGTTCTCCTCGCCGGCGACCTCGGTTTCCATCGGCTCCGTGGCAGATGGACCTGACGACCGGAAAAGGAAGAAAAGTCAAGCAAATATTCAAAAAGAAAATCAGAAGAAGAAGAACCCAAGGGAAGTTTTCAAGCAAGAAGATTACCTGTACTAGGATCTACAGTCGTGGTCTCCGCCACCGGGGGTCGCTGGTGCTGTCCCTTGCCGGAGAACTACCCCTGTTTACCCTGCTTATAAAGAGGGAGGGGGCGGGCGTTCCGTCTTTCCGAATAAAGAAACCACCCACGATCTCTCCCACGATGCCGCATTCGACACGTGCCGTTCGAGGAGGGCGCGGTGGATGCAGAGTGAGATACGGCGTAACCCAGGCCGCGCGTGCCCGTGCCCTGTTTTGGGCCTGGCCCAACAGCGCTCGGCACCGTGTGTGGCCCAGGCCCGGGGCTCTTGTCGGTGTACTAGAGTAGGGGTACCCTAGTATCCCGAACTTGTGCACGGGCAGTTGCGGCACCCCGCTGCAAGGCTTGCCGGGTGACCGCCAAGGTCCTCCGTGGTTCCTTTGGAGCCATTCAAGAACAAAGTATTCAAGCCAAGGAAACAAGGCCCCGGCAAGAGGAGCTTGCTGGGAAGGCCAACTAAGGCATCTCAAGGAATTTGCCGCGACAAACCACGCGTCCCGGCGAGGCCCGGTGAGCGACAAGCTTCCGGACGCGGCAAGACAACGATCGCGGCAAGGTGCTTGCCGCGGCAAGCTACCACCCTGTACCCACGCTCCAGCACATCCACCAACGTGTCGCCATGGGACCTTTCCAGGCGCGCGTGGCAAGAGGCTGTGCAGTCAGCGGTGCGTGGTGGCAAGCGACGCTGACAAGATTGCCATCGTGGCAAGCGGTGGCGTCCCTGACGGTCCCTTTTTGCACTATTTGGTCGACGTAGACGGGCATTTAATGCCTTTGTCCCCATCCGTCAGGGTTAGGTATGATACACTGTATAGGTAGATGTACCAACCACAATTCCTTTTCCATTTTTACCCTTGTCTACGTTTCCACCTATCGGAGACCCCTTTAGCATATAAAAGGAGGCCCATGCGCAACGTAGAGGGGGGTTCGAAGGCAGAAAAATACTCACGCTCGGTCTCGTTAGCAGCTAGTGTGTACTGTAGCACTCAGCGCTCCCGAGCAAGAACTCAATACACTCAGACATGCAGCAGTAGGAGTGTTATCTCTCCAGAGAGCTCCGAAGCTGGGTAAACTGCTCGTGTGCTTCGCCTCGATCCGCTCTTCGTGCGATCTCCGCCCCCCGCCGAACCGAAAGGGGCTCGGTCCGCCGGTCCCATAGGTGTTCGTGGATCAGTTTCCCCGACATCCTGTCGGTGTACTAGAGTAGGGGTACCCTAGTATCCCGAACTTGTGCACGGGCAGTTGCCGCACCCCGCTGCAAGGCTTGCCGGCTGACCGCCAAGGTCCTCCGTGGTTCCTTGTGAGCCATTCAAGAACAAAGTATTCAAGCCAAGGAAACAAGGCCCCGACAAGAGGAGCTTGCTGGGAAGGCCAACTAAGGCATCTCAAGGAATTTGCCACGATGCACCACACCTCCCGGCGAGGCCCGGTGAGCGACAAGCTTCCGGACGCGACAAGACAACGACCGCGGCAAGGCGGTTGCCGCGGCAAGCTACCACCCTGTACCCACGCTCCAGCACATCCACCAACGTGTCGCCCTGGGACCTTTCCAGGCGCGCGTGGCAAGAGGCTGTGCGGCCAGCGGTGCGAGGTGGCAAGCGACGCTGACAAGATTGCCATCGTGGCAAGCGGTGGCGTCCCTGACGGTCCCTTTTTGCACTATTTGGTCGACGTAGACGGGCATTTAATGCCTTTGTCCCCTGCCGTCAGGGTTAGGTATGATACACTATACAGGTAGTTGTACCAACCGCAATTCCTTTTCAATTTTTACCCTTGTCTACGTTGCCACCTGTCGGAGACCCCTTTAGCATATAAAAGGAGGCCCATGCGCAACGTAGAGGGGGGTTCGAAGGCAGAAAAACACTCACGCTCGGTCTCGTTAGCAGCTAGTGTGTACTGTAGCACTCAGCTCTCCCGAGCAAGAACTCAATACACTCAGACATGCAGCAGTAGGAGTGTTATCTCTCCGGAGAGCTCCGAAGCTGGGTAAACTACTCGTGTGCTTCGCCTCGATCCGCTCTTCGTGCGATCTCCGCCCCCCGCCGAACCGAAAGGGGCTCGGTCCGCCGGTCCCATAGGTGTTCGTGGATCAGTTTCCCCGACATCTTTGGCGCGCCAGGTAGGGGGCGTCGAGGTTGTGTGAACCTGATCCGACGTTCACACGAGCTAGATCTTCATCTTCTTCATCGACATGCCACCAAAGAAGAAGGCTTCGGCGGCAGCTGTTCCGTCCATGTCGATCCCACCACCACCGGAGCAAACGGGTGGTGGGGTAGACGCCGGCGGAAGAACGGGCATCGACGAGGGAGCCCACGGTGCTGCCAGGTCCAAGGACAAGGCTGCGCAGACCTCGGCATCCGTACATGCACCGCGCCCATCTCAGGAGGCGCAGGACCGACAGCGTCATGGTATTCGCAGTGCCATACGTTCGTTGGACCAAGATCGAGCTGGTGGATCTCAGGGTGCTCAAGACCAGCATGCACGCCAACATGCTGGCACGAGCGACACACGGTCGCCTGGACGAGATACTGCTCCTTCTAACATAGTTAGAAGTCCGAGCATATCCCGCTCCTCGCGCCGTTCGCCACTGCCGCCCACCACTCCAACAGAAGCTTTGGCGCGAGCTCAACTGCTCCTGTATTACCCTCCAACGGCAGACAAGATCGATGAATGGAGGGCCACCATTCAGAGTCTCATCGGCTTCGCCAACGGCGAGACTCCGCGGCAGCCGAGTACATCGCTGCCGCGGCAGGGCTGCCAGGCACGAGCCGATGGTGACGAAACCGGTGGGGGTGCAACCACCATGCACTCTCCACCCCGAAGGCCAAGATCGCCGACTCGCCGGATCCACCTCGACAGCGACTCCACCGCATCATCAGATCCACGAGCTCGTCGCGATCAGCGCCAAGTTCTTCACGAACGACAGCAAGAAGACGGTCGAACTCGCATCGAGCGCCGAAGAGAAGCGCGGCGTCAATCGGACCAGTGCGTTGGGCCCTCTGTCGACATGCATGCACCAGGGGAACCAGGCGACTTTCCGTACGCGGTAGGTTGCCCTGCGTTCAATCGTGAGCTGCGGCAAGTCCAGTGGCCCAGCACGAAGAATTTCAAGCCAGATGTACCAGAGAAGTACAATGGCAAGTCGCATCCGTTGGAGTTCCTCAGCATCTACACCATTGTGGTGCAAGCTGCCGGGGGGCGGGACGAGAAGATCCTGGCCAACTACTTCCCGCTGGTGCTCAAGCCCAATGTCAGATCCTGGCTCATACACTTGTCGGACAACTCCATATCCTCCTGGGCAGACCTATGCCATCAGTTTGTCGGCGCCTTTACAGGCGGCCACAAGCCTCATGGCCAAGAGAGCGACCTTCATCTGCTCGCCCAGAAGGAAGGAGAGCCCCTACGCAAGTACATTCAGAGATTCAGCCGCGTACAGCACAACATCCCAGATGTCCACCCTGCCACGGTAATCAGCGCATTCCATCAGAACGTGCGAAACCGCAGGATGCGGGAGGAGATGGCGATGTGCAAGATCAGAGACGTCAGTGAGCTATATGCCCTGGCCGACAAGTGTGCACGTGCTGAGGAAGGGAGGAAACTCCCCGGAGAGAATACAGAAGCAGGAGGATCTGATAGTGAGGAGGCTGCCCCGGCAAAGAAAAACCGGCGGTGGAACAACAGGAAGAAGAAATGCAAAGATGTGCTAGTCGTTGAGCAGTCCGGCAACGGAGGTGGCGCCAAGAAAGCCAAAGCTGGTAGCTCCGGCGAGGAGATTGCCGCAGGCACCAACTACCAGGCTGTGGCGGTCGCCGACAAGCAGGACGGCACCAACAAGAAGTACTGCAAGATCCACCGCACCAAGGGCCATGACCTCCAGAGTTGCAAGAAGGTCGAGCAGCTTGTCGAGCAGCAAAAGGCTGAATACGAGCGACGCGACAAGGAGAAGGCCCAGGAAGGTGCTGGAGGAGCCTGCAACAAACGCCCCAACCGAGGAGGTCGCCGCGGCAAGGCCAAGCAGCGGCAAGGAGACAGACCTCCCCGCGGCCGCGACAAGGATGAAGACGACGACGACGATGAAGATATGGATGATGACGAGACCGATGAGCAGGAGTTCCAGAAAGCCACAGAGGTCCTGTGCGTTGACGGCGGTGCTTCTTTGCATACTTCACACCGCCAGCTCAAGCAGTGGGTGTGGGAAGTCAATGCGGCAGAACCACCCGTCGAGTCACGCAAGCCTCTGAAATGGTCCACCACGCCTATCATCTTTGATATTGAGGACCACCCTGATCGCATAACTGCGGTCAGGTGCTTGCCGATGTTGGTTTCACCAACTATCCGCAACCTCAAGGTCACTAAGATGCTAGTTGACGGCGGGGCCGGTTTGAACCTGATCTCCTCCGCGATACTCCAGAAACTCCAGATCCCTGATGGCGAGCTCGAAGAGACCGGCACGTTCCAAGGAATCAATCCGGGAAGGAGCAAGCCGAAGGGAAAGATCACGTTGCCGGTGACATTTGGCAGCGAGTTGAACTTCAGGACTGAGAGGGTCACTTTTGACGTTGCTGACTATCCATTGCCTTACAATGGGATACTCGGCCGTCCAGCACTCGCCAAATTCATGGCAGCCTCTCACTATGCATACAACATACTGAAGATGCCAGGCCCGATAAGTGTCATCTCTGTCCCTGGTGACAAGAAGGATGCTCTTATCTGCGCCGACAAGATCTACCGGGAAGCAGCAGCCGCGACAGATCGCAAGTCACTTGCTGTTGAAGCTCCCGGGGCGAAGAAGAAGACCAAGTCCAGCAAGAGTTCTGATGCCCACTCCGGCAAGCGCACCTCTTCGGAGTGCTGCGCTACCGTCGAGGACGCACCATCGAGCTCCACCGGCAAGTGTAAGAAGACAATGGCAGCTCCACCAGAGACCAAGAAGGTGTCCGCCAAGGAGGATGGCACTGGTGGTACCTTTACCATTAGTGCCACTCTCAACCCTAAATAGGAAAGCGCGCTCGTTGCTTTCCTGCGGGCGAACGTCGACGTATTTGCGTGGCAACCGTCTGACATCCCCGGTGTTCCCAGGAAAGTAATCGAGCACCATCTTGCCATCTGTCCTCATGCGCGGCCCGTCAAGCAGAAAGTCAGGAAGCAGGCAGTGGAGCGCCAAGAATTCATCGCAGAAGAAATCAAGAAATTGGAAGCAGCAGGCCTTGTCAGAGGAGTGCTCCATCCTACGTGGTTGGCCAACCCTGTAGTCGTGCGCAAGGCAAACAGGAAATGGAGGCTTTGTATCGACTTTACCGATGTCAATAAAGCTTGTCCCAAAGACCCATTTCCCTTGTCGCGCATCGACCAGATTGTTGACTCCACGGCCGGATGTGACTTCCTTTCATTTCTTGATGCATACTCAGGATACCATCAGATCTTCATGGCAGAAGAGGATGAGGAGAAGACCGCATTCATCACCCCATGCGGCACATACTGTTTCGTACGGATGCCTTTCGGTTTAAAGAATGCTGGTTCAACATTTGCAAGGGTAGTCCATGACGCTTTTGAGCCGCAAATACACAGAAATGTGGAAGCCTACATCGATGACATAGTGGTCAAGAGCAAGGACAAGGCGACTCTGATTCAAGATTTAGACGAGACCTTTGCAAATCTGCGCAAGCTCAACCCCGAGAAGTGTGTGTTCGGAGTCCCCTCCGGCAAGCTTCTTGGGTTCTTCGTGTCTCAGCGGGGAATTGAAGCCAATCCCGACAAGATCAAGGCCATTGAGCAGATTGAAGCACCAAAGCGCGTCAAGGATATACGAAGACTTGTCGGTTGCGTAGCTGCTCTCAGCAGGTTTATCTCTAGGTCTGCTGAGCGCGCCCTGCCATTTTTCAAAATATTGAAAAGGGTAGGTCCAATGAAATGGACTCCGGAAGCGGAGGCTGCACTGCAGGACTTAAAGAGATACCTGTCCTCCACTCCAACACTTGTCGCACCTAAGCCACAAGAGAAGTTGCTGCTATATATAGCGGCAACCAATCAAGTGGTTAGTGCTGCGTTAGTAGCGGAGAGAGAGGCGGATGATGAGCCAGCAACCACGGCAGATGCATCCAGCAACAAGCAGGGGACTTCACCGGAAATCTCTGGTCCCGACAAAGATGGATCTGCGCAGGCACGTGAGAAGATGCAGAAAAGAATGGTGCAGCGCCCAGTTTACTTTGTCAGTTCCCTTCTGCAGGGGGCTAGGTCAAGGTACTCTGGTGTGCAGAAATTGCTTTTCGGCCTTCTCATGGCCTCGAGAAAGCTGCGCCATTACTTCCAAGCACATGAGATCACAGTCGTCACTCGTTTTCCGCTGAAGAGGATACTGCAAAATCCAGAAGCAACAGGCAGGATTGTCGAGTGGGCACTGGAACTGTCAAGCTTTGGCCTCAAGTTTGAGAGCACTTCAACTATCCAAAGCAGAGCATTGGCGAAGTTCATAGCAGAATGGACGCCAACACAAGATGAAGAAATTCCAGAAACAAGCATCCCCGTCAAGGAAGCAAGAAAAGAGTGGCTGATGTACTTTGATGGTGCCTTATCGTTGCAAGGCGCCGGTGCGGGTGTGCTACTTGTTGCACCCACCGGAGAGCACCTCAAGTACGTAGTCCAGATGCACTTTCCCAAGGAGCAAGCAACGAACAATACCGCAGAGTATGAAGGTTTGCTTGCCGGTCTCAGGATCGCAGCAGACCTTGGGATCAAGAAGCTCATTGTCAGGGGTGACTCACAGCTTGTCGTCCGCCAAGTGAACAAGAATTATCAGAGTCCGTTGATGGAAGCTTACGTTGATGAAGTGAGAAAGCTAGAAGAGCACTTTGACGGCCTACAGATGGAACATGTTCCAAGAGCTCAGAACGACATTGCCGATGGCCTGTCGAACTGCGCCGCACTTAAGTTACCTGTGGAACCAGGGATCTTTGTGCTCAAACTGACTCAACCGTCTGTAACGCCATCAACTGGACAGAGCAAGAAGAGGAAGTTGATTTCTGGTGACTATTTTCCGGCAGAGCTCCCCGAAGCCGCCGCCAAGAAGGTCCTCAAGATCAACACCAAGGGTGCTAAGGAGCAGTCTGCTCCGGCAAGCCCTAGGGTTTGTTCCGTTGAAGCAGACGCTCCCGACAAGTTTTGCTCCGGCAAGCTTGCCGGGGAACGTCAAGCTCCGGCTGAGCCGCAGGTTCTCACCGTAGAAGCGGATGTTCCCGCAGCAATAGATGTGCCTTTACTCCTTGTTGTCGAGCCGCAAGCTCCAGCATGGGCACAGCAGATTGTCCGTTTCCTTCAGACAGGAGAACTTCCCGAAGAACAAGTAGAAGCGGAAAGAGTAGCCCGACAGTCATGTATGTACCAGTTTGTCGACAACACACTGTACAGAAGAAGACTCAACGGCGTGAAATTGAAGTGTATTCACCGGGAAGATGGACAAGAGCTGTTGGCAGAAATACATGGAGGCATATGTGGTCACCACATTGGCGCAAGGGCACTTGCCGGCAAAGCGTTCCGGCAAGGTTTCTTTTGGCCGACAGCCCTCCAGGATGCAACTGCACAAATAACCAAGTGTGAAGCGTGCCAGTTCCACTCCAAGCAGATACACCAGCCAGCTCAAGCTCTCCAGACGATCCCTTTATCCTGGCCATTTTCGGTCTGGGGGCTCGACATCCTCGGCCCCTTTCCCTGAGCTGTCGGGGGCTCTGAGTACTTGTACGTTGCAATCGACAAGTTCACAAAGTGGCCGGAAGTGGAAGCAGTGAGGAAGGTGACAGCACAGACAGCAGTCAAGTTCTTCAGGTCGATTGTTTGCCGCTTCGGGATCCCTAATAGGATCATCACCGACAACGGCACGCAATTCACGAGCCGCACCTTCATGCAGTACGTCCAAGATCTTGGCGCCAAGGTCTGCTTCGCTTCTGTTGCTCATCCGAGAAGTAACGGTCAAGCGGAGAGGGCGAATGCTGAAGTGCTGCGTGGGCTCAAGACCAGGACTTTCGACAGGCTGCGCAAGTGCGGAAAGAACTGGATTGAGGAGCTACCGGTGGTTCTTTGGTCGATCAGGACGACGCCAAATCGAGCCACTGGCCAGACACCTTTCGCTCTAGTCTAAGGAGCAGAGGCAGTTCTCCCCACGGAACTCGTATACGGATCACCTCGAGTGCTCGCTTATGATGAGCTTGAGCAAGAGCAGTTGCGACAAGATAACGCGCTGCTCCTTGAGGGGGACCGTCTTCAGGCCGCTGTACGAGCTACTCGATACCAGCAAGCTTTGCGCCGCTACCATATCCGCAAAGTTAATGCCAGAAGTCTCGAGGAAGGCGACCTTGTTCTTCGGCGCGTTCAGTCTGCCAAGATTTCCAACAAGTTGACGCCGAAGTGGGAAGGCCCTTACCGGGTAAAATGAGTCACTAGGCCTGGCGCTGTCCGCCTTGAGACCGAAGATGGCATTCCGGTGAGCAACTCTTGGAACATTGAGCATCTTCGTAAGTTTTACCCGTAGGGCGCGGTTGCCGGAACCTCTTCCGGCAACCACCTTTTGTACAAGTCTTGCCGATGTTGCATGTAATCCTTTGTACGAAGCCGGGCGCAGACCCCGTGCATAAGTAAAGCTCATGTGCTCCGCACATCTTGTCAATTTCTTGCTTTCTACTTTGCATATGTTATCTGACACTTTGTGCAGCGCCTACCCCCGGTAAGCAATAACGAGCCGTAAGGCTCCATATCTTTATTTTCTCTTCTTTCATATTCTCAAGGAAAGGAAGGTTCCCTCGCCCACAAGTTTGCCGGGGGGAAGGAGAAGATAATGGTGTGGACCAAGCCTCGTCCGAGGAAGTTTCGCCTTACCAGGAAGCAAACGACAGAAAAGCTAAGTTGCTAAAGTTTGAGCAATCAGTTTTAAAATTTTCAAGTTATCTTCCTCGAACGACCGTGCTTTGTATGGAAAACCTGTGCGCGGAGGAACCAACTTGTAGCTAGTTGCACCCTTACTTTGTTTCGAGTCCGCTCAACAACTTAAGTGAGCTGCGACTAGTTGCGACAAGGTTTCTTGTCGGTAGCGGCACCACCAGCAGGCTGCTGACGTCCCGCACTCAGCGCTCGCGGCTAAGGTGCCTGCGCCGACAAGTTCCCTAAAAGCGTAGGGCAAAAACATACAAAGGAAGGAATCAAGTACAGGAAATAACGTAGCAATCGCTACCCGAAATAGTCATATTACAAGATAGCTTGTCACAGCTCTAACAGATTGTTCTCATAACATGACCAGCAGCGACAAGAAAAAGAGAAAACGGGCGGCCTAATCTATGCGATCGCCCTCAACCCTCTTGACCCCTCTCACCTTGTCCACAATGGGTGCGACAAGGGTCTTGAGCGCTTCCAGATCAGCATCCGGCGGCAAGGTCCTGAGGACGTTGGTGAGGTTGAGGCCTGGGTTGCGGAAGGCCACCTTCACCAGCACCTTTTGAAGAGCTCCCGCGCAAATCTTGCGCGACTCGTCAGCCAGCTACTTTGGGATCTTCTCCCGGAGTCGCTGGAGGGCCGTCGCCACGCGTTGATAAATAAGCTGAGCTTGGCGCTGGGTTGGAGGTGCTCATCGGAGGAATACCCGAGATCCTCCATCCCCAGCTGCGCCAGCTCCCTGTCGATGGCTGCGGAAACATCCACAAGACCCTCGGTCCAGTGCTCCACATTCTCCCTAAAAGTGTTCTGGGCGGCAACAGCACTCGCCAGCAGCGCCTCGTCGGCCTTGATCTTCTCCTTCAAGGCCACCTCCTGCTCCCTGGCGTCGTCCGGCGTCTTGGTCAAAGTTGTCAGCTTCAACTCAAGATCTGCGTTGGAGTCCTTGGCGGCGCTAAGCTCCTTGCTCCTCTTGGCGAGACAACCCTGCAGCTCGCCAAGGGTGTAGGAGTCCTTCTTGCGCTCACGCTTGAGCACAGCAAGCTCCTCGCTGCTCACCTTGAGATCGGCCTCCAGCTGCGCCACCTTCATCTCCAGCTCCTTCTTGACGGCCTTGGCAGCTGCAGCAGCATCCTCTGCTTCCTTGAGAGCCCCGCCGAATGTTTGCTCGCGCGCGGCAAGCTCCTCCTCGTGGCTGTCAAGGTTAACCTTCCGCTACACCAACTCGCCTTCCTGCGCAGACAGCTTCTTGGCAGCAAGCCGCCGTTGCTCTTCAACTTCAGCCTTTTCGAGGAGGAAGGCTTTATGCTCCTCGGCGAGTTGCTCCCGCTCCTCTGCCAGGGACCGGAGAGCTTCCTGGTTGAGGCCCCGGAGCTCCTCCGCGCGCTTCTCGATGTCCACTCCCGCCCTCGCGACAAGCGCTTCTCGGGATACCAGCTTGGCCTGTCGGGCGCGGTAGAGCGACAACAGCTTCCACAACAACATGCTCCTCCTCAGGCTCGCCGCTGCTGCTGCTCGGCGCGTCGACCAGCGTCAGCCCAGCGGAGGCGAGCAACTCTTCATCAAAGATTTCTCCTTCGCCTAGGGGAGCTTGATGAAGATGCCATCGCCAACCTTCAAATAGGAGCCGGGCTGGGGCTCTTCGGCGCCTGACGCTGCAGCAGCGGCGGAGGGATCGGCGGTCGGCGTAGCGCCTGACGCTCCTGCGGCCTCGGGGCCGTCAGTGCGATCGCCGGACCCCTCGCCAGCTTCTGCGGCGGCAGCTTTGGCGGCCTCCCCGCCGGCGAGATCATCAGCGCCGGATTCTTCTTCGGTGACAGCGGCGTCGTCGGTATTGCCGCGCGCGTTCTCCTCGCCGGCGACCTCGGTTTCCATCGGCTCCGTGGCAGATGGACCTGACGACCGGAAAAGGAAGAAAAGTCAAGCAAATATTCAAAAAGAAAATCAGAAGAAGAAGAACCCAAGGGAAGTTTTCAAGGAAGAAGATTACCTGTACTAGGATCTACAGTCATGGTCTCCGCCACCGGGGGGTCGCTGGTGCTGTCCCTTGCCGGAGAACTGCCCCTGTTTACCCTGCTTATAAAGAGGGAGGGGGGCGGGTGTTCCGTCTTTCCGAATAAAGAAACCACCCACGATCTCTACCACGACGCCGCATTCGACGCGTGTCGTTCGAGAAGGACGCGGTGGATGCAGAGTGAGATACGGCGTAACCCAGGCCGCGCGTGCCCGTGCCCTATTTTGGGCCTGGCCCAACAGCGCTTGGCACCGTGTGTGGCCCAGGCCCGGGGGCTCCTGTTGGTGTACTAGAGTAGGGGTACCCTAGTATCCCGAACTTGTGCACGGGCAGTTGCGGCACCCCGCTGCAAGGCTTGCCGGGTGACCGCCAAGGTCCTCCGTGTTTCCTTTGGAGCCATTCAAGAACAAAGTATTCAAGCCAAGGAAACAAGGCCCCGGCAAGAGGAGCTTGCTGGGAAGGCCAACTAAGGCATCTCAAGGAATTTGCCGCGATGCACCATGTGTCCCGGCGAGGCCCGGTGAGCGACAAGCTTCCGGACGCGACAAGACAACGACCGCGGCAAGGCGCTTGCCGCAGCAAGCTACCACCCTGTACCCACGCTCCAGCACATCCACCAGCGTGTCGCCCTGGGACCTTTCCAGGCGTGCGTGGCAAGAGGCTGTGCGGCCAGCAGTGCGCGGTGGCAAGCGACGCTGACAAGATTGCCATCGTGGCAAGCGGTGGCGTCCCTGACGGTCCCTTTTTGCACTATTTGGTCGACGTAGACGGGCATTTAATGCCTTTGTCCCCTGCCATCAGGGTTAGGTATGATACACTGTGCAGGTAGTTGTACCAACCGCAATTCCTCTTCCATTTTTACGCTTGTCTACGTTGCCACCTGTCGGAGACCCCTTTAGCATATAAAAGGAGGCCCATGCGCAACGTAGAAGGGAAGGCAGAAAAACAATCACGCTCGGTCTCGTTAACAGCTAGTGTGTACTGTAGGACTCAGCGCTCCCGAGCAAGAACTCAATACACTCAGACATGCAGCAGTAGGAGTGTTATCTCTCCGGAGAGCTCCGATGCTGGGTAAACTGCTCGTGTGCTTCGCCTCGATCCGCTCTTCGTGCGATCTCCGCCCCTCGCCGAACCGAAAGGGGCTCGGTCCGCCGGTCCCATAGGTGTTCGTGGATCACTTTCCCCGACATCTTTCACTCCGGCAAGCTTCTCGGGGTTGAGCTTGAGGTTGATCTTGCGCAGATTTGCAAAGGTCTCGTCTAAATCTTGAATCAGAGTCGCCTTGTCCTTGCTCTTGACCACTATGTCATCCATGTAGGCTTCCACATTTCTGTGTATTTGTGGCTCAAAAGCGTCATGGACTACCCTTGCAAATGTTGAACCAGCATTCTTTAAACCGAAAGGCATCCGTACGAGACAGTATGTGCCGCATGGGGTGATGAATGCGGTCTTCTCCTCATCCTCTTCTGCCATGAAGATCTGATGGTATCCTGAGTATGCATCAAGAAATGAAAGCAAGTCACATCCGGCCGTGGAGTCAACAATCTGGTCGATGCGCGGCAAGGGAAATGGGTCTTTGGGACAAGCTTTATTGACATCGGTAAAGTCGATACAAAGCCTCCATTTCCCGTTTGCCTTGCGCACGACTACAGGGTTGGCCAACCACGTAGGATGGAGCACTCCTCTGACAAGGCCTGCTGCTTCCAATTTCTTGATTTCTTCTGCGATGAATTCTTGGCGCTCCACTGCCTGCTTCCTGACTTTCTGCTTGACGGGCCGCGCATGAGGACAGACGGCAAGATGGTGCTCGATTACTTTCCTGGGAACACCGGGGATGTCAGGCGGTTGCCACGCAAATACGTCGACGTTCGCCCGCAGGAAAGCAACGAGCGCGCTTTCCTATTTAGGGTTGAGAGTGGCACTGATGGTAAAGGTACCACCAGTGCCATCCTCCTTGGCGGACACCTTCTTGGTCTCTGGTGGAGCTGCCATTGTCTTCTTACACTTGCCGGTGGAGCTCGATGGTGCATCCTCAACGATAGTGCAGCACTCCGAAGAGGTGCGCTTGCCGGAGTGGGCATCAGAACTCTTGCCGGACTTGGTCTTCTTCTTTGGCCCGGGAGCTTGAACGGCAAGTGACTTGCGATCTGTCGCGGCTGCTGCTTCCCGGTAGATCTTGTCGGCGCAGATAAGAGCATCCTTCTTTTCGCCAGGGACAGAGATGACACTTATCGGGCCTGGCATCTTCAGTATGTTGTATGCATAGTGAGAGGCTGCCATGAATTTGGCGAGTGCTGGACGGCCGAGTATCCCATTGTAAGGCAATGGAAAGTCAGCAACGTCAAAAGTGACCCTCTCAGTCCTGAAGTTCAACTCGCTGCCAAATGTCACCGGCAACGTGATCTTTCCCTTCGGCTTGCTCCTTCCCGGATTGATTCCTTGGAACGTGCCGGTCTCTTCGAGCTCGCCATCAGGGATCTGGAGTTTCTGGAGTACCGCGGAGGAGATCAGGTTCAAACCGGCCCCGCCGTCAACTAGCATCTTAGTGACCTTGAGGTTGCGGATAGTTGGTGAAACCAACATCGGCAAGCACCCGACCGCAGTTATGCGATCAGGGTGGTCCTCAATATCAAATATGATAGGCGTGCTGGACCATTTCAGAGGCTTGCGTGACTCGACGGGTGGTTCTGCCGCATTGACTTCCCGCACCCACTGCTTGAGCTGGCGGTGTGAAGTATGCAGAGAAGCACCGCCGTCAACGCACAGGACCTCTGTGGCTTTCTGGAACTCCTACTCATCGGTCTCGTCATCATCCATATCTTCATCTTCGTCGTCGTCTTCATCCTTGTCGCGGCCGCGGGGAGGTCTGTCTCCTTGCCGCTGCTTGGCCTTGCCGCGGCGTCCTCCTCGGCCGGGGCGTTTCTTGCCGGCTCCTCCGGCACCTTCCTAGGCCTTCTCCTTGTCGCGTCGCTCGTATTCAGCCTTTTGCTACTCGACAAGCTGCTCGAACTTCTTGCAGCTCATGAGGTCATGGCCCTTGGTGCGGTGGATCTTGCAGTACTGCTTGTTGGTGCCATCCTGCTTGTCGGCGACCGCCACAGCCTGGTAGTTGGTGCCTGCGGCAATCTCCTCGCCGGAGCTACCAGCTTTGGCTTTCTTGGCGCCACCTCTGTTGTCGGACTGCTCAACGACTAGCACATCTTTGCCTTTCTTCTTCCTGTTGTTCCGCCGCCGGTTTTCTTTGCCGGGGCAGCCTCCTCACTATCAGATCCTCTTGCTTCTGTATTCTCTCCGGGGAGTTTCCTCCCTTCCTCAGCATGTGCACACTTGTCGGCCAGGGCATATAGCTCACTGACGTCTCTGATCTTGCACATCGCCATCTCCTCCCGCATCCTGCAGTTTCGCACGTTCTGATGGAACGCGCTGATTACCGCGGTAGGGTGGACATCTGGGATGTTGTGCTGTACACGGCTGAATCTCTGAATGTACTTGCGCAGGGACTCTCCTTCCTTCTGGGCGAGCAGATGAAGGTCGCTCTCTTGGCCATGAGGCTTGTGGCCGCCTGTAAAGGCGCCGACAAACTGATGGCATAGGTCTGCCCAGGAGGATATGGAGTTGTCCGGCAAGTGCATGAGCCAGGATCTGACATTGGGCTTGAGCACCAGCGGGAAGTAGTTGGCCAGGACCTTGTCATCCCGCCCCCCGGTAGCTTGCACCGCGATGGTGTAGATGCTGAGGAACTCCGACGGATGCGACTTGCCGTCGTACTTCTCTGGTACATCTGGCTTGAAAATCTTCGTGCTGGGCCACTGGACTTGCCGCAGCTCACGAGTGAACACAGGGCAACCTACCGCGTACGGCAAGTCGCCTGGTTCCCCTGGTGCATGCATGTCGACAGAGGGCCCAGCGCGCTGGTCCGATTGACGCCACGCTTCTCTTCGGTGCTCGATGCGAGTTCGAGCGTCTTCTTTCTGTCGTTCGTGAAGAACTTGGCGCTGATCGCGACGAGCTCGTGGATCTGATGATGCGGTGGAGTCACTGTCAAGGTGGACCCGGCGAGTCAGCGATCTTGGCCTTCGGGGTGGAGAGTGCATGGTGGTTGCACCCCCACCAGTTTCGTCGCCATCGGCTCGTGCCTGGCAGCCCTGCCGCGGCAGCGATGTACTCGGCTGCCGCGGAGTGTCGCCGTTGGCGAAGCCGATGAGACTTTGAATGGTGGCCCTCCATTCATCGATCTTGTCTGCCATTGGAGGGTAATCCAGGAGCAGTTGAGCTCGCGCCAAAGCTTCTGCTGGAGTGGTGGGCGGCAGTGGCGAACGGCGCGAGGAGCGGGATATGCTCGGACTTCTAACTATGTTAGAAGGAGCAGTATCCCGTCCAGGCGACCGTGTCTTGCTCGTGCCAGCATGTTGGCGTGCATGCTGGTCTTGAGCACCTCGAGATCCACCAACTCGATCTTGGTCCAACGAACGTATGGTACTGCGAATACCCGTCTACGTCGACCAAATAGTGCAAAAAGGGACCGTCAGGGACGCCACCGCTTGCCACGATGGCAATCTTGTCAGCGTTGCTTGCCACCACGCACTGCTGGCCGCACAGCCTCTTGCCACGCGCGCCTGGAAAGGTCCCAGGGCGACACGTTGGTGGATGTGCTGGAGCGTGGGTACAGGGTGGTAGCTTGCCGCAGCAAGCGCCTTGCCGCGGTCGTTGTCTTGTCGCGTCCGGAAGCTTGTCGCTCACCGGGCCTCGCCGAGACGCGTGGTGCGTCGCGGCAAATTCCTTGAGATGCCTTAGTTGGCCTTCCCAGCAAGCTCCTCTTGCCGGGGCCTTGTTTCCTTGGCTTTAATACTTTGTTCTTGAATGGCTCCAAAGGAACCACGGAGGACCTTGGCGGTCACCCGGCAAGCCTTGCAGCGGGGTGCCGCAACTGCCCGTGCACAAGTTCGGGATACTAGGGTACCCCTACTCTAGTACACCGACAATTATGAATGAATCATTTGATGATCCCATTCATCCTCTCAAATGGCATCATGTTGTGCAGGAATGACGGCCCCAGGTCTATTATGTCATCCACAATATGGACACACAGATGCACCATCACGTCAAAGAACGCGGGCGGGAAGTACAACTCAAGCGCATTCAATATCACAACGATCTCTTCCTGTAGCCTTCGGAGCTGCTTCACACTGATCGACTTTCAAGAGATGACATCGAAAAAGTTGCAGAGACTAATAAGCGAGTCACGGACATGCTTGTCCATTATCCCTCTAAGGACAACAAGTAGTATCTGCGTCATCATCACATGACAGTCATGGGACTTCATCCCGCTGAACCTTTTCTTGTTCGTGTCTAGATATCTGCTTATCTTGCCACAGTAACCGGAACTAACTTTGACTCCGGTAAGGCACTTAAAGAATTGATTGGTCTCAGCCTGACTTAAGGTGAAGCAAGAAGGGGGGCAATAATCCTCTTTCTTTATTTTCTTGCCCTTCTTCTCCCGCCCCTCTGTCTCCGTCTCTGTCTCGTCTGACTTTTTACGGGGCGGCATGTGCATATCTTCCCTGATATTCCAATCTTGCAAGTCTTTTCTTGCCTTCGGCCCATCCTTGGTCTTATCCGTCATGTTCATCAGTGTCGCGAGCAAGCTCTCAAGGACATTCTTGCAGATATGCATTTGATCAAGGCAACGAGGTGTGTCGAGTTTGTGCCAGTACTCCAAGTTCTAGAACACAGACCTCGTCTTCCATACCTTCAGCAGCGGCTCCGGCGCCTTTTTTATCATCTTTCCCGGTGCGGGGCACTCCTTCTAGTTTTTCAACAGCTCATCGATTCCGGCGCCTCTCCTCTTACGTGGAGGTCCTCGATGCTCAGTGTGACCATTGAATAGATCTCCATGGTTTCTCCACGGCTCGTCCTGTTCGAGCCATCTTTGATGCCCCATGTACACGATTTTCCAAGACCCGCCATCTTTCCTTGACGTTAACTGTTGAGACATCGTATCATCCATGCACCGCGTGCATCCGCAATATCCATGGCACACCTGGCCTGCGACATATCCGTAACCGAGATAGTCGTGCACCGTCGTGATCAGCATGGCTCTCATGTAGAAATACTCGCCTTTGCTGACGTCCCATGTCTTGGCCAGTGTTTCCCATAACGTGTCTAACTCCTCTTGAAGTAGCCCCAGATACAAATTAATACTATTTCCTGGTTGTTTTGGCCCTTGAATCAGCATGCTCATGTGAATGTACTTCGACTTCATGCACAACCGGGGGGGAGGTTGTACATCCATAGAAACACGGGCCATGTGCTATGGTTGGTGTTCTGATTGCCAAACGGATCCATGCCATCGGTACACGTGTCAAGCACGATGTTCCTTGCATCACATTCAAAATACTGATAGAAGTTGTTCAATGCTCTCCACTAGCTTCCATCCTTGACGTGTCTCAGCTTTGGATCATATCCATCGTCGGGCTTCTTCCTCTCCGCGTGCCAGCGCATTAGCTTTGCTTCCTTCGGATCTATGAAATACCGCTAGAGACGGGGAGTTATCGGTAAGTACCATACATCTTTCTGGGGACATTTCTTCCTGGCCTTCTTGTATCGAGAAGCATTGCACACCAAACAGCTTGTTTTTTCTGCGTGCTCCTTCCGATAAATTATGCAATCGTTGATGCATGCATGGTATCTAATGTGTGGCAGATCAAGAGGGCACACGATCTTCTTGGCCTCATCAAAACTAGTAGGACATAGATTCCCCGCGGGAAGAACATCCTTTAGGTACTTGAGATGCTCATCGAGGCTAGTGTCGGTCCATTTGTTTTTAGCCTTCGTCTTCAGGAGTTGGAGCATGAAACTCAAGCGGGTCACCTCAGGATTGCAACCATCATACAATGGAGTGTTCGAGTCTACCACCAGTTGCTCCAGCTTAGCCTCCTCTCTAGAAGCAGCTCTCTCAGTACTCGTCTCCTTGTGAAGCTGTCCTTGAACATGAGGGTCCCGCACGATTGAACTTAATACTAACGAACTCTGCTACGTGGAGTCCACGTTCTCTCCGCCGCCATGTCCGACCCCTTCTCCGCCGCCATGTCCAACCTCTTCCCCGCCGCCATTATCGATCATCTCTTCGTCTTGCCATGTGTCGTCATTGACTGCCCCGTCAGCGTCCTCAACATCGTCATCCTCATCTTCAATTATCCACCGAGTATAGCCATCCATGAAACCAGTCATGAGCAGGTGCGCTTTGACACGACCATCGTCATAGGGGTCGAGCCAAACTATTCCTTTGCATTTTCGACACGGACATAAAACCTCTGTCCGGTTATTTTCTTTCATTTCCTGCACCACCGACCACAACCACCTGTCCACCATTGTTCCACTGACCATCGTGAACGTCTGCACGCTAATAATAAACAAATTGATTATAAAAATGCGTGCATGCATCAAAGTCATAAAAAATCGGCATGACCTTCCCTAAAAATAGGACATATAGATCTAGAGTTTGCCTAGAATTCGCCGAAACAGAAATAAATCAACATTTCAGCAAAACATAGGCAACTCAAAAGCACAATTTGGCGTCAACTCATGCCACCCACACAATTTACATCATATCGGCCAATTATCATATCACACAAACATACACATATTTCCATTTTGCAAAAGCATGGAATTTTAATCACCTCTATCTCGAGATCGAGCACACGATGGAGATGATGATGTAGGGAGATCAAAAGTGCACAAAGCTCTTCTTGATAAAAATAGATCTAGTTAGGGGGAAAATAGGTCACTTAAATAAGTGCTACATCTACCTAGCTAGCTAATTTGGGAGGAGACAACTTCAACTAGTGGAGGGGGAAGGAAAAAGAGAAAGGAGATGCATTAATGGAAGTGGTGTAGTTAGCTAGGAGTAATGAAGAGAGAGAAAGGTAGGTAGAAGAGGGAGAGTAATGGGGGGACACGTATTGAGGAAGAAGAAGAGTGAGAGAGGGAGGATGTGGGAGGTAGGGGAAAGGGAAGAGAGGATATGGGGGAGGGGAGGATGGGTGGGAAAAAGGTGGTGGTGTGCTGCGTCTTAGCAGTAGCGCAGGAGGAAAAATGCGCTACTGATAAGAGCGTAGCAGCAGCGCGCTTTACTCACACGCGCTACTGCTAAGCGGGGCCAACCGTGTGCCCAATTTCAAAATTAGCAGCAGCGGCCGGAGTAAAAAGCACGCTACTACTATTGCATTAGCACTAGCGCGCGTCGTATATATATGCTAGGTACCATTCAACATAAAAAATTCTGTTTTTATCCTTTACCTACTCAAGGACAATAAATAATTAAGCTTGGGGATGTTGATACGTTTCCAATGTAATATATTTTTTTATTGTTTCATGCTATGGTATTACCAATCTTAGATACTTTATATGCAATTTTATATCATTTTTGGGGACTAACCTATTAACTCAGTGCCCAGTGCCAGTTGTTGTTTTTTGCTTGTTTTTGGCTTCTCAGAAAATCGGTACCAAACAAAGTCCAAACATGATGAAACTTTATGATGATTTTTTCTGGACCAGAAGGGACCCCTAGCATGTTCGAGGGGAGGCCAGAAGATCTATGAGAGCCAGAATCTCACATGGCGCGCCCCATCGGGGCGTCACCTGAGCTCGTGGGTCCCACACAACTCTGATTTCCCTAATTCAACCTCCATAAATTCTCATAGATCCCCAAACCAATAGAGAGCCACCCGAAACACTTTTTCTGTCGCCTCAAGTCTCTGTTCTTTCGCAATCCCATCTGGAGGCCTTTTCCGATACTCTGTCAAAGGGGCAATCGATCACGGAGGGCTTCTACATCAACCTTGCTGGACCTCCAGTGATGTGTGAGTATACCACAGACCTACGGGTCCATAGATAGTAGCTAGATGGCTTCTTGTTTATCTCTGATCTTCAATACCATATTATCCAAGATCTCGATGGAGTTCTATCCGATGTAACCTTCTTTTGCGGTGTGTTTGTTGGGATCCGATGAATTGTGGCTTTATGGTCAGATTATTCGTTGAAAGTAATTGAGTCTTTTCAGAACTTTATTATGCATGACCATTATAGATTTGTATTTCTCTCTGATCTATACGTTTGGTTTGGCCAACTAGATTGATTTATCTTCAGTGGGAGAGGTGCTTTCTGATGAATTCAATCTTGCGGTGTTCTCACCTCGCAATAGAAGGGGTAGTGAGGCATGTTGCTTCTTCTTAAGCTTGCATTGGTTTTTCCCTTGAAGAGAAAAGGGTGATGAGGCAAAGTAGAGATAAGTATTTCCCTCAGTTAGAGAACCATGGTATCAATCCAGTAGGAGGTACAAGCAAGTCCCCAATCTATGCACCTGCACAAACAATCAAACACTTGCACCCAACGCGATAAAGGGGTTGTCAATCCCTTCACGGTCACTTGCCAAAGTAAGATCTGATCGAGATAGATAAAACAAAAAGGTAACTAAATATTTTTGGGTTTTTTGGTTTATAGATCTGAAAATAAAAGATTGCAAAATAGTAGATCGAAAACAAATATGTTGGAAAATAGACCCGGGGGCCATAGGTTTCACTACATGCTTCTCTCCTAAAGGAAAATAATATGGTGGGCGAACAAATTACTGTTGAGTAATTGATAGAAAATCGCAAAGTTATGACGATATCCAAGGCAATTATTATGCATATAGGCATCACATCCGTGTCAAGTAGACCGAAACGATTCTACATCTACTACTATTACTCCACACGTCAACCGACTCCTGCCTGCATCTAGAGTATTAAGTTCATAAGAACAGAGTAACGCATGAAGTAAGATGACATGATGTAGCGGGATAAACTCAAGCAATATGATGAAAACCCCATCTTGTTATCCTCGATGGCAACAATGCAATACATGTCTTGCTAACCCTACTTTGTCACTGGGTGAAATCACGCAAGATTGAGCTAAGCACCTCTCTCATTGCAAGAAAAACCAGTCTAGTTGTCCAAACCAAACCAATAATTTGAAGAGAAATACAAATATATCAAATCATGCATATAAGAATTCAGAGAAGATTCTAATAATATTCATAGATATGCTGATCATAAATCCACAATTCATCGGATCTCGACAAACACACCGCAAAAGAAGATTACATCAGATCGACCTCCAAGAACGCCAAGGAGAAAATGGTATTGAGAATCAAAGAGAGAGAAGAAGCCATCTAGCTACTAGCTATGGACCCGTAGGTCTGAGGTAAACTACTCACACTTCATCAGAAGGGCAATAGGTTGATGTAGATGCCCTCCGTGGTCGAATCCCCCTCCGGCAGGATGCTGGAAAAGGCTCCAAGATGGGATCTCACGGGAACAGAAGGTTACAGCGGTAGAAAAGTATTTTCGTGGCTCTTCTTGAGGGTTCTGGAATATATGTGAATATATAGGACGAAGAAGTAGGTCAAGGGATCCCTGAGGGGGCCACAAGGTAGGGGCGCCCCCCCCCCCCTAGGGCGCGCCCTCCACCCTTGCTGCCGCCTCATCGCTCTTTTGGCTTGGACTCCAAGTCCTCTCAGTTTCTTTGTGTCCAAGAAAAATCATCGTGAAGTTTTATTCCGTTTGGACTCCGTTTTATATTCCTTTTCCGCGAAACTCAAAAACAAGGAAAACCAAAAACTGGCACTAGGCTCTCGGTTAATAGGGTTAGTCCTAAAAATAATATAAAATACCATAATAATGCACAAAAAACATCCAAAACAGATAATAAATAGCATGGAACAATAAAAAATTATAAGATATGTTGGAGACGTATCAAGCATCCCAAGCTTAATTCCTGCTCGTTCTCGAGTAGGTAAATGATAAAAACATAATTTTTGACGTGGAATGCTACCTAACATATTTATTCATGTAATTTTCTTCATTGTGGCATGAATTTTCAGATCGATAAGATTCAAAACAATAGTTTAATTTTGACATAAAAACAATAATACTTCAAGCATACTAATAAAGCAATCATGTATTCTCAAAATAGTATGGGTAAAGAAAGTTATCCCTACAAAATCATATAGTCCGACTATGCTCCATCTTCGTCACACAAATTATTAGATCATGCACAACCCCGATGACAAGCCAAGCAATTGTTTCATACTTTTAATGTTCTCAAACCTTTTCAACTTTCACACAATACATGAGCGCGAGCCATGGATATAGCACTATAGATGGCATAGAATATGGTGGTTGTGGAGAAGACAAAAAAGAAGGAGATAGTCTCACATCAACTAGGCATATCAACGGGTTATGGAGATGCCCATAAATAGATATCAATGTGAGTGAGTAGGGATTGCCATGCAACGGATGCACTAGAGCTATAAGTGTATGAAAGCTCAAAAATAAACTAAGTGGGTGTGCATCCAACTTGCTTGCCCATGAAGACCTAGGGCATTGAGGAAGCCCATCGTTGGAATATATAAGCCAACTTCTATAACAAAAAAGCCCCACTAGTAATATATGAAAGTGACAAAATAGGAGACTCTCTATCATGAAGAACATGGTTCTACTTTGAAGCACAAGTGTGGAAAAGGGATAGTAACATTACCCCTTCTATCTTTTCTCTCATTTTTGGTGGGCTTCTTTGGCCTCTCTTTTTTATTTGGGCTTCTTTGGCCTCTTTTATTTTGATAACCTCACATGGGACAATGTTCTAATAATGATGATCATCACACTTTTATTTACTTACAACTCAAAATTACAACTCGATACTAGAACAAAGGTATGACTCTATATGAATGCCTCCGGTGGTGTACCGGGATGTGCAATGATTCAAGAGTGACATGTGCAAAAAATAATATGAATGGTGGATTTGCCACAAATACTATGTCAACTACATGATCATGCAAAGCAATATGACAATAATGAAGCGTGTCATGATAAACGGAATGGTGGAAGTTGCATGGAAATATATCTCGGAATGGCTATGGAAATGCCATAATAGGTACATATGGTGGCTGTTTTGAGGAAAGTATAAGGTGGGTGTAATGCACCAGCGGAAGTTGCGTGGTACTAGAGAGGCTAGCAATGGTGGAAGGGTAAGAGTGCATACAATCCATCGACTCAACATTAGTCATAAAGAACTCACATACATATTACAAAAGTCTATTAGCTATCAAAACAAAGTACTATGCGCATGCTCCTAGGGGGATAGATTGGTAGGAATAGACCATCGCTCGTCCCCGACCACCACTCATAAGTAAGACAATCAATAAACACGTCATGCTCCAACTTCACCATACGTGCATGCTACGGGAATCACAAACTTCAACAGAAGTATTCTTACCAATCCACAATTACTCACTAGCATGACTCTAATATCACCATTTTCATATATCAAAACAAATGCAAGGAATCAAACTTCTCATAGTATTCATTGCTCTATATGAAAGTTTTTATTATATCCCTCTTGGATGCCAATCATATTAGGACTAAAATCATAACTCAAGCAAATAACCATGCTGTTTAGAGAGACTCTCAAAATAATATAAGTGAATCAAGAGAGCTCAATAATTTCTATAAAATAAAGTCACCGCCATGCTCTAAAAAGATATAATTGAAGCACTAGAGCAAAATTGCCTAGCTCAAATGATATAAGTGAAGCACATAGAGTATTCTAATAAATCACGATTCATGCGTGTCCCTCTCAAAAGGTGTGTACAGCAAGGATGATTGTGGCAAACTAAAAATCAAAGACTCATATCATACAAGACGCTCCAAGCAAAACACATATCATGTGGTGAATCAAAATATAGCCTCAAGTAAATTTACCGATAGACGAAGACGGAAGAGGGGATGCCTTACGGGGCATCCCTAAGCTTAGGCTCTTGGTTGTCCTTGAATATTACCTTGGGTTGCCTTGGGAATCACCAAGCTTAGGCTCTTGCCACTCCTTATTCTATAGTCCATCAAATCTTTACCCAAAACTTAAAAACTTCACAACACAAAACTCAACAGAAACTTCATGAGATCCGTTAGTATAAGAAAATGAATCACCATTTTTTTACTGTTGTGAACTAATTATTTATTTATATTGGTGTAATATCTACTGTATTCCAACTTCTCCATGGTTCATACCCCCGATATGACCCGTAGATTCATCAAAATAAGCAAACAACACAAGAAAAACAGAATATGTCAAAAACAGAACAGTCTGTAGTAATCAGGAAACTTAGAATACTTCTGTAACTCCAAAAATTCTGAAAACTTAGGACAACCTGGGAAATTTGTATGTCAATCTTGTGTAAAAAATTCAGATCAAAAGCACGCTTCTGTGAATTATGAAAATTATTTTACTGGGCAATAAAGTTTCTAATTTTCAGCAAGATCAAATCAACTATCACTATAAGCCATCCTAAAGGTCTTATTTGGCACAAACACTAATTAAAACATAAAAACACATCTAAACCAAGTCTAGATGAAAATTTTATTCAAAACAAAAAGGGAGAATATCGGGTTGTCTCCCAACAACTGCTTTTTAAGCCTTTTAGCTAGGCATTGATAATTTTAATGATGCTCACATGAAAGACAAGAATTGAAGCACAAAGAGAGCATCATAAAACACATGACAAACACATCTAAGTCTAACATACTTCCTATGCATAGGCATCTTATAAGCAAAAAAATTATCAAGGCAAGCCAAAACTAGCATATGCAAGGAAGAAGAAAGAAACAATAGCAATCTTAACATAACGAGAGGTAATTTAGTAACATGAAAACATCAAGGAAAATATTGGGTTGTCTCCGAAAAAGTGCTTTTCTTTAAAGAATTTTAGCTAGGCATTGATAATTTTAATGATGCTCACATTAAAGACAAGAATTGAAGCACAAAGAGAGCATCATAAAACATGTCACAAACACATCTAGGTCTAACGTACTTCCTATGCATAGGCATCTTATAAGCAAACAAATTATCAAGGCAGGCAAAAACTACCATATGCAAGGAAGAAGAAAGAAACATGTTGTCCCCTCTCATAGTAATTACATGTAGGATCATAAGCAAATTCAACAATATAGCTATCACATAACATATTCTCAACACGATCCACATGCATGCGAAGTTGGCACTCTTCCAAAATAGTGGGATTATCATTAACTAAAGTCATGACCTCTCCCAACCCACTTTTATCAAAAAATTCATAAGATTGAAAATTCTCCAAATATGTGGGATCTAAAGTTGACACTCTTCCAAACCCACTTCCAATATTATTGCAAACACTATTATCAATATCATATTCATCATGGGGCTTAAATAAATTTTTAAGATCATAAGAAGAATCACCCCAATCATGATCATTGCAACAAGTAGTGGACATAGCAAAACTAGCATCCCCAAGCTTAGGGTTTTGCATATCATTAACACAACTGACATGAATATAATTTATAATAACATCATTACAATCATGCTTTTGATTCAAGGAACTATCAAGTATGTGTGCAATAGCAACAATCTCATGTTTAACATAAGGGACTATAGCAAATTCATCTCCATAAGCATAATTAATATTGGCATCATGGCCATAAAAATAGCAAGCATCATGTTCATCAAGGGAAGATATCTCAATCAAATCAGTGGAATCATAATTACCTATAAATTCATGCATTTCACTATTTTCTTCCAAAGCAACGGTCATTCTCTCAATAAATTCTTTGACATAGGCATTATGAGCATAGTTTTCATAGCAATATTTAAGTATGTCAAAATTTTCAGATTTCTAGAGAGTAATATCATACTTTTCAATCAAAGAAGCAAGTTCATAAGCACCCCTAAAAGCAACAAATTCTTCAATTTGTTCAATATCATAGTAACTGTAAACATTCTTTTCATAAGAAGATAAGATTTCATTATCATTAAACCCACATAGGTCTGGAAGGTGTTTTTTAGGGTTCTTAGTGAAAAAGTAAAATCACAAAGTTCACAAAGATTCCAAGCATAACATAGCAAATAATTTATTTTATTCCATAAGAGTCTCCCTTTTTCACACAAACGGTGACGCACAAAATGGGCATGCTCATCTAAAGATTTTCTCTCAACTAAACTAGTTGGGGTTTCAACACGAGCACATATTGATTGAAGATGATCCAAGTAAAAAACTTTAGGTGGATCCATATCAAAAGATTTTTAGCAAGCAAAGATGCAAGCAATTAGAAGGCACATGAAACACAAGCAAAGATAGCAAACGAGCAAAAACACATACGGAAAGGAGGCGAATAAAAAGGCAAATATTTTTGTATTTTTTAGAAAAGAGTTTTAGAAATGGGGGAGAGGTAAACAAGAGGCAAATGAAAAATATTATAATTCTAGATATGAGAGTTTATGATGGGTACTTGGTAGGCTTTATGTAGACCTCCCCGGCAACGGCGCCAGAAATTCTTCCTGCTACTTATTGAGCTTGCGTTGGTTTTTCCCTTGAAGAGGAAAGGGTGATGCAGCAAAGTAGATATTAGTATTTCCCTCAGCTAGAGAACCAAGGTATCCATCCAGTAGGAGTTACAAGCAAGTCCCCGATCTATGCACCTGCACAAACAATCAAACACTTGCACCCAACGCGATAAAGGGGTTGTCAATCCCTTCAAGGTCACTTGCAAAAGTAAGATCTGATAGAGATAGATAAAACAAAAAGATAACTAAATATTTTTGGGTTTTTTGGTTTATAGATCTAAAAATAAAAGATTGCAAAATAATAGATCGAAAACAAATATGATGGAAAATAGACCCGGAGGCCATAGGTTTCACTAGAGGCTTCTCTCTTGAAGGAAAATGATACGATGGGTGAACAAATTACTGTCGAGCAATTGATAGAAAAATACAAAGTTATGACGATATCCAAGGCAATTATTATGCATATAGGCATCACGTCCGTGTCAAGTAGACCGAAACGATTCTGCATCTACTACTATTACTCCACACATCGACCGACTCCTACCTGCATCTGGAGTATTAAGTTCATAAGAACAGAGTAACGTATTAAGTAAGATGACATGATGTAGCGAGATAAACTCAAGAAATATGATGAAAACCCCATCTTGTTATCCTTGATGGCAACAATGCAATACGTGTCTCGCAACCCCTACTTTGTCATTGGGTGAAATCACACAAGATTGAACCCAAAGCTAAGCACCGTACCTCTCCCATTGCAAGAAAACCAATCTAGTTGGCCCAACCAAACCGGTAATTCGAAGAGAAATACAAAGATATCAAATCATGCATATAAGAATACAAAGAAGATTCTAATAATATTCATAGATAAGTTGATCATAAATCCATAATTAATCGTATCTCGACAAACACACCACAAAAGAAGATTACATCGGATAGATCTCCAAGAACATCGAGGAGAACATGGTATTGAAAATCAAACAAAGTGAAGAAGCCATCTAGCTACTAGCTATGGACCCGTAGGTATGAGGTAAACTACTCACGCTTCATCGAAAGGGCAATAGGGTTGATGTAGATGACCTCTGTGATCAAATCTCCCTCCGGCAGGATGCCGGAAAAGGCCCCAAGATGGGATCTCACGGGTATAGAAGCTTGCGGCAGCGGAGAAGTATTTTCGTGGCTCTTCTTGAGGGTTCTGGAATACATGTGAATATATAGGACGAAGGAGTAGGCCAGGGGATCCCGGAGGGGGCCAAAAGGAAGGCCCCCCTAGGGCGCGCCACCCTTGCCGCCGCCTCGTGGCCCTTCTGGCTTGGACTCCAAGTTCTCCGGGTGTCTTCGGGTCCAAGAAATATCATCGGGAAGTTTTATTCTGTTTGGACTCCGTTTGATATTCCTTTTCTGCGAAACTAAAAAACAAGGAAAAAACAAAAACTGTCACTAGGCTCTGGGTTAATAGGTTAGTCCCAAAAATAATATAAAATAGCATAATAATGCATATAAAACATCCAAAACAAATAATATAATAGCATGAAACAATCAAAAATTATAGATACGTTGGAGACGTATCACACGTATTTGTATTTTTGCCATTAAGCGTAAAACAACGGGGTTCGATCATATTTCTAGGTTTTATTTTGTCTATATTATATAATCATACTTCATGAATTACTCTATTTGTTGTGAACTAAATACGTAGAGAGGCAAGCATAGAAGTGTTCTCGAAGTGGAGTAATAGTAGTAGATGCAGAATGGTTTTGGTTTACTTGTCACAAATGTAATGCATATATACATGATCATTGCCATGAATACCATCCTAACTGTGCACTTTTCTATCAATTTCCCAACAGTAATTTTTCTACCCACCGTAAGCTATTATTATGAGGGAGAAGCCTCTAGTAAAAACTATGGCCCCCGGATCTACCTTTATTATATTGCAAAAACCAAAATACCTTGTTGCAATTTATTTACTTTTATTCTACTTTGCAATTTATCTTTCTACCACTACCGGATTTAATCCTTGCAACTAACGAGTTCAAGGGGATTGACAACTCTCTTGCCTGCGTTGGGTGCAAGTATTTGCTCTTGTGTATGCAGGTGTTGTTTGACTAGGGTTTGCTTGGTTTTCCTATCATTTCAATAACCTTATTTCTCACTGAGGGAAATACTTATATGCTACTATATTACTTCACCCTATCTCTCCGATGAAAATCTCAACGTAGCTCACAAGTAGCAGTCAGCGTCATTATCACATTAGCCATCTCCATCAACCCTAGCTGCCGCCATTTACAATCTATATAGCCACAACCTTCACGACCACCATATTTCTTAGTCATATAGCCATACCTGTAATCGTGTATCCCACACAGCATCCATTGTAAGACATATTATCAATCAATCAATCTTCGATGTGTTCTTCAAAGAGTTCTTCATGTGATCTGATCTTTATGTGGAGTAGTTCAGTAAGGTCATGGGTTGAGGCAAGGGTCTTGCAACCCGATGTATTTGTTTTGGGGATCGATGGAAGTACATTGAATCAACGTCCCGTATGTGTAGCATAAAATTGCTTCGTAGTTGTCTCTTATCTCGTCCCCGCTCTTCATCCCTACAGGTACCCAGGATCATGGAGAGCGAGTCACGGATAAGCGAAGGGCAGGGAGACTGCGAAGTGTTATTTTGAACACCAGTGAAAGAAATGTTTAGTACGGTAACACGGATCCTATATATCCTTGGGGATTCAATAGGTGTTGTCATTAAACGCCCAATGCTTTTGCCTAATTTTTTCTATCTTAATTACCAGGGCAACCCCACGCGACTTATAGGGCCTTCGGTTTGAGAACTAACTTTTGATGCACGACGCCTGCCGGTCAAGACGTAATTTGGACACATCCCCCACTTTGATACATAGCAAGCACATCTTGATGGATGACTTTCAGAGCACACATTAAGATCACGATGATCCTGACACAAATATATGGTTGTAAGCATAAGTCCTCATACCCATGACTATTTTTATTATCAGAGTTTTTAGTGTCATCTTGGTTTATGATACGGTCAAAATCTAGAATTTGATTCTCTAGCAAAAGCTTGCTTGAAACCCTTTCTTTAAGGACACCATCCTCTCATGGCTCGATAACTCAGGGTTACCTCTGGGTAAAAAGGTGAGAATCCTTTTTGCTCCATTTCCAGATCACTAAAGGGATTAATCAGTGGCATTAACAAGTCGTGTCAAAGCAACACGATGTGGGGAGGGGGCGCATCGGCGGCAGGTCGACTGCATGTCGCGTCGTGGATCTGCTGTATGAATCGGCAACAGCTTTCTAGGACAGTTGGATCCCGCCATTTCGGGGTGGCTCCGCCCGATTGGAAGCTTCATCGAAAGTAGGAGGGCGTAGATGGGGATGGATTTGGTCCTCGGTGAATACGATGTGGTGCTGGGGAGGGGGCGGCGCGGAGAGGGGTGCGATTGCTTTCCTCGTGAGTAGTTAAACAACCAAATCCTCTGTAGCCTCTGATGGACGGGAAGGCTTGGTTTTAGGCCTTTAGCGCAACTAGAATAACAACATGCGAGGAGATCTATAACACACGCAACAAACAACCTTATAGAAACCCTAAATTTCTTTTTTATTGAATTAAACATGGAGTTTATGACTACATGAGGATAAAATGGACAACATGAGTGAACCATAGCAATCTAGATGGCCTTGGGTACGGAAGGAGGAGGAAATATTTGTTACCTTTCCGAAAAACCTTGGGGGTACTTGGTGGCGTTTCCTTCAGGACGATGGCAAAGCGGTCATCATCTTTCGTCATGTCATACGTCGGCGCAGGGGAAGGAAACCTACGCCACTGGGAGGATCGAGATCTGGAGGAGAAAATAGAGACGAGGGGGAAGTGTGAAGTTATGAGCGGGGGTTGTTGGAATAAGTAACGAGGTACTTAGAGGGCGGGGTGGGGAAAATTTAGTTGGACAAATAGAAAATAAGGTGGGAATGGGAAATCATTGGGCAAATGAAATAAGGGAGAGAGCCCAAACTTTGGAGTCTATTCATTCACCTTCCGGGTTTCATTTGCATTTTCCATAATAAATAAATTCATTGAACACAAACATTGGTCTAAAAAAATGTGGAATTTGCCGTCTGGTCTTAACGTGGTTGTATTAGTGAGGTCAAAAAGCCTCCCAATGAGTCGCAAATGGTTTGGTTGATGTGTGTTTTCAAAAAAGTTTGATCAACCATGTCCCGTGTGTAACTCACCATTAAAATGGAGAGGTTTACAACACTGTGGACGTGACATGACATGGATCATGTCTTACAGCATTGGTCATATGAAGTTAATGAACCGCACATTTCTACTTGCTTAGTCACGATCGCAAACCAGTTCTCACGGTACTAACACATTTCTCCGGATGGGGCCACAGCGTCGCAGCGGTGGCGTCTCGAGGATGCGCCCACGCTGCGGATGGGTGGCGGGGACCGGCCGGTCACGGGATCCGGCCATGACCACAACAATGAGGGTGCGGGAATGGTGGGGGATTCGTCGGCGGTTGGAATTGAGGAGGCGGATCTAGGCAGAGGAGGCGTGGGGAGTTTTACTCCTAAGAGGAACAAAGGAGTAGATATACTCGGCAGATAAGTGCTCGAGTAAATTTTATACTCCTCTATCGGTTTTAAGAGATCGGACAGGTCTCGGTTAAGGGAGTAAAGACGAATTTGTACTCCTCTAATTGAGGTTTTAGCCTTTTAGGGGATGGGCTAGAGTTGGCCCTCTTGCTACGTCTTCGCCTAGCGGGGCGATGTCCGTTGATCGACAGCAATGCATGGCCTTTAACACCTCATCTTCAAAGTTGCGAGCCAAAAGGTCTTTAAAATTGACAGCACACAAGCTTGAGTCTGTCGCATCACATCATACTAGCACCTAGGTACGGTTTCTCCCGTTCGTCCCGATCACTTTGCTCTTTAATTACTTTCATGCCTCGGCCTAATAAGGAAAGACTAGGCAGCTATAGCGAGCACAGTTTGGAGTTGCACAATTTTTGTGTGTTGGCATTGCATATGCAGAGTCGTCGAAGATAGCTGGCAGCCTAGCAGCACACACTCACGAAAACTAAGCTCGGGATACATCTTTCCCGAAAAAAAAAGAGACTGGGAATTCATCTGAAATAGTTTGCTTCACTTTAGATCCGTATATGTCATGTATACGAAGATAAGTGCACACGTACATGCTACGCACACAAAGATAGCTAGGCAAAGCAAAGCTAAATATATGGCCTACGGATCGATTAAATGTACTACTTCTGCATAACCATAGCCAAAGAAAACATATAATTAGTTTCCGAATCCCAGAGATCGCCGGCGGCGGCGTGATCCCACTCCAGTGTCATCTTGGCCTTGCCGTGGAGTATCCGTACGTCATGCATGGGCGGCGGCGGCGGCGGCGTGATCCCATTCCCAGATCACATGCAGACGGAACATGATGATGATGACCGGGACGGTGAAAGCCGATGCCAGCACGGTGAGTATGCCCGATGCCCAGAACCGATCGCAAGCATGGGAAGGTAGCAGTGCGCACTGCCTCATGGTCTTGTCGAGGTAGTCCACCACCCCCAGGGAGCTCGCCCCAGCAGCGAAGAAGGCGTGCAGCATGACCTGGATGCACACAAGCCGACAAGCGCGAACATCGATCGATAAGAGTGAACATCACGCAGCATCGCAGCTCGAGTATAATCAACTGAATCAGAAATGAAATATTGAAGATGCATGCTCAAGAGCACATAATTAAGTAGTAGTAGCACGTACCAAATCTACGGCCACAAGCGCCGACATCATCCAACGTTCGGCCGGCAGTGGCTGGTGTAAGAAGGCCTGCGTGCCATCGTAGAGCAGCCGCGCCGAGTTCAAGATCAGCTCCGCCGCCAACACAAGCTTGAGGAATCTGCATTAGGATAAATTAATACGTCCGTTCGAGTATGCATGCATGCTACTAGTATATACTAATATGGAGCATGTATTACGTAGAAGTGAGAAAGATGGTAATATGGTAGTAAGTATATATCAACGCGCACACATACATGAAGACGGAGAAGCCCAGTTCTTCTGCCATCAAGACGTAGGTCAGACTCGCCACCTGCAGAATGATGGCGACGGACCTGCAGGTGAACACCGTGATGGCCAGTGACCGTGGCGCCAGTGCCATCCTTGGCCTGCGTGCATGTGTATGAGAGAGAGAGAGAGAGAGAGAGAGAGAGAGAGAGAGAGAGAGAGAGAGAGAGAGAGAGAGAGAGAGTTCACCTCAGACTATTTGTAGGCACGTACGTGGGCAACACAGTGGAGGAATATGCCGGCGACGATAAACCCCACACTCTGCCCTGCTTGGTAAAAGGTTCACGGAAAGTTATAATGAGCACGCATGCACATCTATTCAAGAGCGAGTCGGCTGTTTTTCACTTGGGTAACCGTCAAATTTTGTGTCCTATCCTATCATCTTGTGAGACGTGTTCCTGTGCCCAGAATGCCTCTATCTAATTCTTGTCCCTTTTAATCTGATTTTTATTTGAGCCACAGTCAAAAACAGGCCGGACGGAGCGGGCAAGGCATTACACCCTCCAGTTGCTCCCAGCCAAAACAAGCCAGACACTCATCTTTGCGTCTCACTCTCGCGTGGAAAGCCATCTAGGACAGCTTGTGCTCACGCAATGGCAAGTGAAAAAGCCTAGAGAGCAAAGCAGCAGTAAAAGCAAATGCCAAATGCCATGCTTCTGCCTTAAGCTTCGCAACGCGTGTGTTCCAGAAAGCTACTAGGGTCGTGTGATCCATGTACTGAAATGAAACCATGCGACTTATCCACGTACTACTTTTGCAATCACCTTTTTCGCTTTGAGAAAACAGGGTTAGTTTATTTTTTATTATCTTTTTGAAGAAAGGGTTAGATTATTTTAGGGGGTAAAATAACTTCATTCTTTTTACGAGAAAAACAACTTTATTGAACCAAAATGTTCATCGGAGTACAAATAATGCCCGGCGTGCTAGTAAACCACACATGACGGCCAAATCTGAAGGTAATCGCATCTTTCAAATTCAGAGAGCTCCTCATTAGCACAAGGCGTCGGATTGTACTCCAGCACTCGCCTGCGCGTTTCATTGTTAGGCCTAGTGCAACACGTATCTTTTCTTCACGTTTGCGTATACGACGCACGTGCTCTTTTTTTTTGCTCGGGTTCCCCTTCGTTGTATTGCACGTGTTTCGTTCGCCTCTTTTGTTTCATCTCCTCCACAAAAACAACGTCTAGTTTCAAAAAAATGGGTATTAGTTTTTTTATAGTTTTAAAAAGTTTATGAAATCTGAAAATGTTAAAAAATAAATAAAAAACATGAATTTTAAAATGTTTTTGAATTCTGAAAAAGTTCCTGAATTTTCAAAAAAATCCATGAATCTTTTAAAAAAATCAGGAGCTCGAAAAAATGTGGCTGCAATATATTTTTTCATAAATTCGGGAAAAAAAATCAAAAAATCATGAATTTGAAAATGTCCACATATTTGAAAAATGACAGTGAATTTTAAAAATGTTCACAGACTCACAAAAGGATTGCAAATTCTAAAAAAATGTTCAGAAATTTGAAAAAGTTATGGAATTAAAAAAGTTCATCAATTGGAAAAAAAAAACATGAATTCCAATAATGTACATGGATTTGAAGAAAGTTCACTGATATGAAAAGATGTCAACAAACTCAAGAAAAGTTCACAAATTCAATTTTTTCACAGATTTGTAAAAAAAAATCCTGAAATAGAAAAAAATATCAAGAACACAAATTTTAAAACTTATCTATTTAAAATAAACCAAGTTCATTTTACTACCTTGAAGAAACTTGGTGGTTCGCTTTACCCCTTAATTTTTTCCGGTTCCCTTAGCCCTCAACTATCTCATAGCGGTCAAAAAGCGTCTTAGATGGGTTTCCTCGGGTGGTTTACTGACGTGGACGAGGTCAAAGAGGTATTTGACCAGTGGGGGCCATTAACCAACACAACCTAGAGCCCCTCTCATCTTCTACCTCAGGACAGAAGTATGCATGCGTGGTCACCGCACGTGCACACGTACCCCTTACCTCCTGCTTGTCCAAGGCCAGCCGAGGAGGGGATAAGACTTCCCCAAGCTGTCTCCAGGTTGGCCTCTACCTCTAAATCGAATCAATTCCTCGAAGGCCGATCCATTTCATCGCCATCGTCGTATTCATCTTCAACCTCAACGAGGGTCGCGGTCGCTAGAGCGAAGCAGATCTGGCGAACTGGGGCGGTGTGGCAGGATAGTTGCAGAGGAGTTGGGCCGATGCGGCTGTGGCCCACACAAGCGCACAATCTGCATGAGGCAGGCGCTGGCGAGGCAGAGGAGCTTTGCATGACGGCGGTTGCATGGTCCCCGCCGGATCCGAAGTAGGCGACCGACGGGGACGCACTCGGATCTGCAGCAGGGCGGAGGGATCCAGGAAGAGGGCGCTCGAGGCCGACGGTGATTGTCGTCTCGGGTGACCACAGTGGGTCTCGACGGCACTGATCTGCACAACGGGGCAGCGACCATAGCAGTTAGGCCAACTCCACCGCGCGACCCATCCTGTCCGCCCCCATTCATTTGGGGTAAAAGGGACAAAAGAGGCGGCCCAGCGCGCGGCCTCAAACGGACAAATGTCCGGATTCCGTCCGTTTTCGACCCATCCCCGGCCCAAACTTGCGCTTAGTTTGGGGTAAAACGGACGTGCGCGGACGGCCGCGACGCACGCCCTTGTCCCCCTCGTGGCCCGCCTGTCGGGGACACTAGCAGTCCCTCCGCTCCCAACGCTTCACCCTCTCTCCCCGCCGCGCCCCGCCGCCGGCGCCGCCTCTATTCTCCGGCCGCCTCCTCACCGCGCAGCCCCGCGCCGTCCATACCAAACTACGTCTCGACATGGCCGCCACCACGCCCGCGCTTTCGCCGCAGTTTTGGTCGTCTATCGGGGAGGATTGGCCGTCGCCGTCCTTGCCAGTGGCGGAGGGGACACGACCGCCGGCGACGGACGAAGGCGGATTCCGACGAGAGCTCTAGAGCGGCCAGTAGCCGGCCGGCAACCATCCCTGCTGCGTCGAGGTGATCATCGCGGCCTCTTCGCCACCACGACCGGAAGGTGTTCGACTTTTTGCCATCAAAGGTATGGACAGTGGAGACGAGTTTTTCTTTCATCACTTCATTTGTTCTCCTCTTACCAGAAATGCACCGCGGCCATCCGCATGCTTGTAGATGGTATTCCAGGCGATCTGGTGGACGAGTATGTGCGTATGAGTGAGACAACATGTCTGATGTCAATGTACAAGTTTTGCCAGGCCGTGATCGAGGTGTTTGTCCCAGAGTACTTGAGACAGCCAACTGCCGCAGATACAGAGAGATTGTTGGCGACCAACACGGCTAGAGGCTTTCCAGGCATGCTTGGCAGCATAGATTGTATGCATTGGGAGTGGAAGAATTGTCCATTTGCTTGGCAGGGCCAGTACAAGGGGCATGTTAACGGGTGCACTGTCATATTAGAAGCGGTGGCATCGCAAGATCTTTGGATATGTCATTCTTTTTTTGACATGGCAGGTTCTCACAATGATATCAACGTGCTACAACGCTCTCCAGTCTTCGCAAGGCTTGCAGAAGGCCACTCCCCACCTGTCAACTTTGAGATCAACGGCCACCAGTACAACAAGGGATACTATCTAGCAGATGGTATATATCCTCAATGGTCAAGTTTTATGAAGACAATCTCAAAACCCCAAGGTGAGAAGAGAAAGAGATTTGCCCAAATGCAAGAGAGTGTTAGAAAGGATGTGGAACATGCTTTTGGTGTGCTTCAATCCTGGTGGGGTATCGTACGAAATCCTGCACTGTCATGGGATGAAAGGAAGCTTTGGGAGGTGATGACTGCTTGTGTGATTATGCACAACATGATCGTCGAGGACGAGCGTGATCAGAGTATCTTCGACCAAGGATTTGATTATCAAGGTGAAAATATTGAGCCCCTGCACCCAGACCCGGCCACATTTGAACAGTTTGTCCAATTTCACCGTGAGATGCGTGATTGGCACACTCATTTGAATCTTCAAAATGACTTGGTTGAGCACGTCTGGGATCACATTGGCAACCAATAGATGTATTGGTCCAATTTAGGTTCAGTCAAGACAATTTCGATTTGGTTGTAAAACTATTTTATTAAAGACAATTTCAATTGAGTTGTAAAACTATTTTAATTTTTAGACAAATATTTGGGTTGGAAACTAGTTTTGATGCAATTTGGGCATTTTTGGCCCTGGCGGGCAGGATGGGGCAAATGGATGCGGCCGCGCGCTGGGCGCACGGCCACCGCATCCCAGGGCAGGCCCGGACACGACCCCAAATCGCTACCCAAACAAACATAAACCGGACAAAACGGATGTCCGGGGGGTCGCGCGGTGGAGTTGGCCTTAGAGAAAGGGGAGAAAAAAGAGATGGGAAGAAAGGAGCGCGACAGGTAGGCGGAGGTGTCCAGGTCCGGCGAATCTTAACACTGTGTGACGAGGAAGGCCCACCCGTAGGTCAAAACTGTAGTTGACGAGTGCCACAACAGCAGCCAATAGAGGCAAACCACCTAGGGCTGATTTTGACCGCTATGAGGCCTTGTACAATGCAAGATGCTTAGAGGAGATGCTTGGAGAAATAAATCAGGTTTTCCTTAAGCACCGGTGCTTATTTTATACATGGTAGACGCTTAATTAGGTGTCTCTCCTGTAGAAATAGGCACCAGTGCTTCGAAAAAACCCGGTTTATTTCTCTAAGCACCTCCCTAAGCACCTAGCATTGTACAAGGCCTGAGTTTGTTTAGGGGTGAAGGGAGCAGAAATATAGGTTACGGGGTTATCTGAACCGCCAACTTTTTCAGGATAGTACAATGAACTTTTTTCAAATTGAAATGACGTATTAGGGGAAAAGGGGAAAAGAAAATAGTAAGGCGTAAAAATAAAAATAAATACAAATATAAATATAAACCCAACCCCAATAAATGAAAGAATCCAGCGCAAGAAACTTGTGATAACCTTCTGGAAGGTCCCAAAACCGGTGAAGGGAGTCTGATATGGGTCGGCTCGCCTAGAACGTAGCCGAAAAGGGTCGTGGGCACTGCGTATGCACAACATTGTATCTTGCGCCTTAAGTGTCAAATAGTATTTACCTCAAATTCATCACCCATTCATTTTAGGGCATCCTGTTCTAATGAATAACCTGCACCATCGTGTGCTTCGACGAAATCATTAGTTAAGGAGTACTCTTTGCAAAGGTCATTCTCAACTTCCTAGGTTGCGACAAGTGGCGTACTTCATGTGCGTCACTTGTCGCAAACTTGGAGTTTTCCCTTTTTTTCGTAGATTAGTTTGTTCAAAATGTTGTATCTCTTAAACCGTGCATCCAAATCTCGAACCGTTTTCACCGTTGGATACTTGGGTTCGTTGCTCGAGGTCTTCCAACTATATCTCATGGTTTCGACGAACCATTTTCATGAAAAACCCAAACTAGGAGCACCTTTTTTATTTTCAAAGAGGCACTATTGTGACTCTTGCGGAAGCAAATTCGTGCCCCCACGAGAAGCAAATCCGTTCTGAGAGAGAGAGAGAAAACATATTTTTCCTTTTTTGAGAGGTTGTGCTTCTCGCGGAAGTAAACCTGTGTCTCCACAGGAAGTAAATTTGTGCTTCTTGTGGAAAAAATGCAAAAACATATTTTTTTTCTTTTTCGTGAGGCATGACTGTATCTCTCATGGAAACAAATCCATACCCCCACGGGAAAGTAAATGTGCCTCTTGCGGAAGCAATTTTTTTCCTTTTTTGAGAGGCACGACTATGCCTCTCGCGGAAGCAAATCCGTGCCTCCACGAGAAGTAAGTATGTGCCTCTCATGGAAAGAAAAAAAGAGTGTGTTTCTTCCTTTTCCGAGATGTACGACTATGCCTCTAGTGGAAGCCAATCCGTGCCTCTAGGAGAAGTAAATTTTTGCCTCTCACGGAAGGGAAAAAAATAAAAACGCGTTTTTTTCTTTTTCCAGGGGTATGATTGTGCCTCTCGCGGAAGCAAATATATGCCTCTCGAAGAGATAAAAAGCATTTTTCGCTCAATTTTTTTCCAAAACCTAAGGAAAATCGGACAACAATAACAAAGTCTTTAGTCCCAAACAAGTTGGGGTAGGCTAGAGGTGAAATCCATAAGATCTCGTGATCAACTCATGGCTCTGACACATGGATAGCAAGCTTTCACGCACCCCAGTCCATAGCATGTTCTTTGGTGATACTCCAATCCTTCAGGTCTCTCTTACCGGAGTCCTTCCATGTCAAATTCGGTCTACGTACCCCGACCTCTCTTAATATTCTCTGCACCCTTTAGACGTCCGCTATGCACTGGAGCTCCCTGGAGGCCTGCGCTGAATATGCCCAAACCATCTCAGACAATGTTGGACAAGCTTCTCTTCAATTAGTGCTACCCCAACTCTATCTCGTATATCATCATTCCGGACTCAATCCTTCCTCGTGTGGCCACATATCCATCTCAACATACGCATCTCCACCACACCTAACTGTTGAACATGTCATCTTTTAGTCGGTCAACACTCACCGCCATACAGCATTGTGATCGAACCGCCGTCCTGTAGAACTTGCATTTTATCTTTTTTGGCACTCTCCTGTCACAGAGTATGTCAAAAGCTTGTCGCCACTTCATCCATCCGGCTTTTATTTGATGGTTCACATCTTCATCAATACCCCCATCCTCCTGCAGCATTGACCATAAATATCGAAAAGTGTCCTTCTGAGGCACCACCTGTTCATCAAGGCTAACCTTCTCCTCCTCACACCTAGTAGTACTGAAACCGCACATCATGTACTCGGTTTTAGTAAATCGAAAAGCTAATTTTTTTTGAAAAAACATTTAAAAGTTGAAAACGCATACAAAAAATAAAAATAAAACAAAATCTGGAGGGAACGCAAGCACGCGACATGTGGCGGTGGCTGAGAGCACGCCAAGTGGTGCACTCTTAGCCCACCAAAATTGACCCTTGCTAGGACTTCCCAAGCAGTACTTCTTGATTAGTTGCTCTCGGGCTTCGGCTCGCTATTTCTTCCTGGGTTTGCTTTGGAATAGAGAGAAAATATTAGTTGTAGATGGCAACTAACGGCCCAACGCATTAATGTATAAGGCATTAACGGTTCCAGCAGCGGTCATAGGTCGCGGGAGCAACTAGTTAACGACTGCTCCTTCGGAGCGCTCGTAACGAGCGGTTCGGCAGCGCTCCGCGCATGACAAGTGTCGCGCGCTGAGCGCTCCCGCCAGGGAAAACCAGGTGGCGCGGTTGGTTCCCGGTTTTCCCTTTCCGGTTTGTGTCGTGCGTTTTGCAGTTTGACCCTCGAACTACCAAAATTTTCCATTTTCCCTTTCCGCGCGAAAAAACAAAAAAAATACCAGTTCGCGCGGTTGGTTCCCTATTTCCCTTTCTGGTTTCCCTTTTTGTTCCCATTATATTTCCGAGTAATGGAGATTTATGGGGTAGTCACGCGCGGGGACTACCAACACTATCAAATGTGACCTTTCAAGTAAGGAAAAAAGCAACTTTTTAATGTAAAACGGCAGTCTTCAGAATTGTTCAATCATGTGACTTCTTTATAGCCACAGGTCAACACTAGGAGAGGCACGTGTCGGCGTTCTTGGAACGGGGGTCCCTAGACTTGCCTGCCTGCGGCCTGCGGCGTGGCTCGAGGAGTGGACCAATGCGGCCCATCTTCATCAACTCAAGCTCAAGACCCTCGCAAGGGGCCAAGCCTCGCGGGGCGGACGATGTAAGGCTTCCCCGGGAGCGTCCTCACCAGGCAGGCTCACGAGGAGGCGGAGATATCAAGGCAGTGGTACCTCGCGAGGTACTCGGGACGCAAGCTATGACGATCGAGGCTAGGCGGGCGCCAGGCGGGCGTCAGCCTGCCCAGTGTCCTTGTTTCCTCTTCGGTGCAAAGGGGGCAAGCGCAGGCACGGAGTACCGAGGCATCAAGCAAAGGTTACCATTTTAGTGCAACAAAACCAAGACCAGCAGAGCGGCAGGACGGAGGTCACTGTGGAGCCCAAGACGGCGCCATCGCCAGTGCCTTTGGCAGTCGGAGACCAACTTTAGTCAGGATAACATGTACTATGTGTTCCCCTTCAAAATGGCCGTTGTTGGATCCCTTCCCGCTCAATATTTGGGAAGAGGACCAGGGCCTCTATAAATAGGGCTAGCCACCACAGAGTAGGGAATCTCATGATCAATCGATCAAACCCTCCCCAAGCAGAACACCAACACAAGAACACCCCTCGCGAGGCTGTTCTTCTCTTGTACTATTCATCATCAGCCCGAGAGGCAATCCACCACACCACAAACTAGAGTAGGGTATTACACCACAATGGTGGCCCGAACTAGTATAAACCTCGTGTCCCTTGTGTTTTTCATCGTGTAGTCTAGATTCGTACCGAGGCGTTTGGGCATGGATCGGTAGGAGGAAGATCTTCCCGTGCACCCCAGAGTTCAAACCTTAAGGGTTTAGCCGGAACACGACATCCGACATTTGGCACGCAAGGTAGGGGTGCGCCGGAATCTTTCTTCCGCGGTTCCGCGTTCGATCGATCGTCGCATCCATGGCTGACGCTCACCAAGTTCGTGCCGAGCGTCGGGCTGCTCTCGCCGCCCACGTCGCCCAGACGGCTCCCGTCGGTGGGCCTCCCCGTCGTTCTCCATCGCCTGCCGTCAACGCCACCACCGGCCTGGCAGGGAACGAGCAGCAGGCGTCATCGCTGCACCCCCTCAGTGCGGCGGGACGGCCGCACCGCCACTCCGTCGCTAACTCCAGCTGGTTCGACGTCGCACGCTTGTCGCGCTCCCACGGACGCGCAGGTCGCGTTGCTCCTGGCACGCGAGCTCGTGCACTACCTCCTTGTCGATGACCTCTACAATGAGTGGCTCGCCCGCATCAACGAGCTCGTTAGCGCTGCTAGAGGCTCTCCTGTACCGTCCCTCTCGCCACCTTGCCCTCCGTCCTGCGTAGACAACGCAGCTCAGGTGGTGCCTCCGCCACCTCCTCCCCAAGAAGGTGCCCTGGCTCCAAGGCGTGCGGCCCCTGGACGAGACCCACCGCGTCTGGCGCCCTCGCGGCAAGAAAGGAGCTGCCAAGAAATCCCTCCTCCCCAAGAAGGTGCTCGCATGCTCCCTGCACCGGCACGCCAAGACTGCATCCCTGCGCCAGCGTGTCAAGACCCCACGCTGCCCCTGGCAGCGGCACGCGGGAATCCTTAGGAGCAAGCCCCGTGTCAGCAAAAGGCTCAGGTGGCTACCACCGGCTGCCGCGCCTTCACCACCGAGCTTCACAGTGTCGCCTGGCCGGGCAAGTTCAAGCCAGATCTGCCTCCTCGCTACGACGGCACTGTCGACCCTACAGAGTTCCTGCAGCTCTATGAGCTGGGCATCGAAGCGGCCAACAGGGTGAAAAGGTCATGGTGAATTGGTTTCCCATGGCGCTCAAAGATGGTGCCCGCACCTGGCTCCTGAACCTGCCTCCTGGCACATTCTCCTCTTGGAACGAGATGCGCACCCGTTTCATCGCCAACTTCCAGGGCACTCACGATCGTCCTCCGGTCGTGAGTGACCTATGCCGCATCAAGCAGCAACCTGGAGAGACCCTGCAGAAGTACATGCAGCGCTTCAACAACGCACGCCTCAAGATTCCCAAGCTAACTGAGGAGGCCATCATCTCGGCATTCTACGATGACGTCCATGACGTCAAGATGAAGGAGGAGCTGGCGATCCACGAGGATCTATGCATCTCTCTGGAGCTGTTCAACCTGGCAACCATGCGCGCAAGGGCTGAGGAAGGGCGCCTCTCCCTTCTCGAGCTCCCAGCTGCTGATCCAGAAGAGAAGAAAGCCAAGGCCAAGGACATGAAGCGCAAAGGAGAAGCCGTGCTTGCAGCAGAGCCAGACACGAAGCGCGACAGGGACCAGCCGAAGTCATCCAAGGGCAGCCGGTACTGCGTGTACCACGACCTCCACACCCACAACACAAACGAATGCCAAGAGCTCAGGGCCGTGTGAGAAGGACGCATCGGTCGACGCCCCGAGCGCAATGATCGGGGCTACGGTCGAGGATGAGGAAGAGGTGGAGGACGATGGGACGACCGAGGCCCTCGCCAGGAGTGGTGTGGCCGCCCTCGCGAGGACCGCTGGCAGGACCAGGCTCGCGAGGGGGCTTGGAGGGATCAGCCTCGCGAGGATCGCCCGCATGGCAACGCAGGCCTTCCTCCTCTGCCACCACCGCCAAGAAGGAATGACGACCATCATCAGGACGAGGGGGCTGGGGGCTTCCAGGAGCCGCGCGCTATCGCTTGCATCCTGGGCGGTGCGCAAGCCCCAGCCTCTCAGCACATCTTCAAGAAGTTTGCTCGTGAGGTGAATGCAGTCCTCCCCAAGCTCGAGGCCACGCGCCCTCTCAGGTGGTCCACGTACGCCATCATGTTCAGCTCAGCAGACCCTCATCGATGGCGGCGCAGGGCTCAATGTTCTATCGGTCGAGACATTCAACAATCTCCAAGTGTCGTATGATCAGCTTCAGCCAACCAAGCCTTTCTCAGGAGTCACTGATGGTTCCACCACCCCGATAGGGCAGGTTCGCCTCCCTGTCACCTTGGGGCAGTGCAAGAACTACCATATGGAGCTCATCGACTTCGACGTTGCCCACATTCGCCTGCCATACAATGCCATCCTCGGGTATCCGGTGCTGGCCAAGTTCATGGCAGTGACCCACCATGGTTACAATTTCTTCAAGATGCCGGGAAGCGGCGGAGTCATCATAGTCCCCTGCGAAGAGAAAGATGCGGTGTGCTCTCTCGAGCGTGCTTTCCAAGCTGCATCAATCGAGGACCCAGACAACAAGAGTGGGAACCTTCCCGAGGCAGTTCCTAAGAAGAAGAAGACATCGCCCAGCTCAAGGCCTCAGGAGGCAGGCGTCTCCGGTGGCGCCACGTCAGGGTCTGCGCCCGTGCCAAGGGCGCCTCCCTCCATCGCATAGGAAGGCGCACCCGGCGCCCTCCTCGGGCAAGGCCCGGGGGCTCTCTCCTGGAGGGCCTCAGACCTTGCCAAGGTCACGAGGGAGGCGCTCGGGCACCACTTGGAGGCGTGCTTCATGGCACGTTTCCCTCAGGAAGGCATGGGGCAAGGAAGGCCCAACCCTCAGGAGTTCGTCACCAAGGTCACTCAAGAGTTGCAGGAATCAAGAGTCATGCGAGGCAACCGCCGCCTGCCCGGTGTAGCCCCCCACTCAGGCGAGGATGGCGGGCTGCGTGTCTGCATCGACTACCCAGGGCTCAACCGAGTCGCGTCTCAGGAGCATTTCTGGCCTTCACGCGTGGGACGTAGTGAGGGTCCACCGCATGACTATGTTCGCATGCCTTTCGGCTTGCCGAACGCAGCTGTGGCCCACCAGTATCTTATGCGGAGCATTCTGGAAGCTCAGGAGGTCAGGCACCGCGCCTTCCTGGCAGAAATGGAGATGGACCTTGAGGAGCCTCCCGGACCCCCAGAGCATCCCAAGGCTCGGGGCTCCGATGTCTCGTGAGGATCGGCTTCTTCATCGCGCATCGTCAGCTGCTCCAACACCCGCTCTACAATGATATCAGGTGAAATTTTTCGAGTTTCATTTCAGCTGGGAGCGCCCCCAGGGCTGCGTTATTCCTAGGTCACGTGGGCCAATCCCTGCAGCGTGTACCCCTTTTGCTTATGTCTTTAGTTTACCTTGCTGGGGGCGCCCCTCGGGCTACATCATCCCTGAGCCCCTCGGGCCTGACCCAGTGGCATGTATCTCTTCTATTTTTGTCTAAGTTGATTCGCCTTGCATACTTGACCTACCTATGATTATCATCTTCCGCCTACCACAGGCCTTTACTCCCTCATGTAAATTGCTTGCACGTTAAAAGGGGGGCGCCTGAGCATCGCGACTCAGGAGCTCTTACTGGCTCTCCAGCCCTCACCCCCTGGCCTTGTCCACGACATCGCAACCTGGCATACCAGCGGCGGCTGAGCTCGCTCGAGGGCAGGGACATGAGGACGTAGAGTGTTAGCATTTAATCATCTTGCAGGAACGTACCACTATCAAAGGCCTAGAGCCAGGTGCAACCCCCCTTGAGGTAGGTCCTTGTGAGTCCCGCGCTGCCTCACGGGTGCCCAGATACACCTCGTCTAGCCTACCATGTCGGCCACGTATCAGGGCGAGACTATACACGCCCTAGGGGCTCCTCCCGGAGGGGAGCCCCCCTCCCATGTACCAGTGGAAGCACCATGCTCCGCGCTGGCTGACGACACTGCCAAGGAGCGGCTATGTTCGTACACATACGAAAGCGCTACGCTCCGCGCTGGTGATAAACAACTAAGGGCAGCCCACGGCTGTATCAACATCAGGGAGCCCAAAGCTCAGTGTCTGGCCTCATTGCAACGCCTCCCCCCGAGAGCGTCGCACGAGGGGGCTGCGCCCGGGCCACGCCCGAGCGCACGCCGCCCAACCAGGTCCCTCGGACCTGGTCGTCGCGCGCCTCTCCCCGAGCGGAGCCAAGGTATGAAGACAGTTTGAGCATCAAGGGGGACTCCTGAGCATCGCGACTCAGGAGCCTAACTGGTCACGTAGCCCCTTGCTACGTCTTGAGATTGCGTTGGTTTTCCTAAGGGTGATGCAGTAATAGTAGCGTAAGTATTTCCCTCAGTTTTTGAGAACCAATGTATCAATCCAGTAGGAGGCTCCTCAAAAGTCCCACGCACCTACACAAACAAACAAAGAACTCGCAACCAACGCAATAAAGGGGTTGTCAATCCCTTCACGACCACTTGCAAAAGTGAGATCTAATAGAGATAGTACGATAAGATAAATATATTTTTGGTATTTTATAATATAGATGCAAAAAGTAAAGATGCAAATAAAAGTAGATTGGAAGCAAATATGATAAGAGATAACCCGGGGGCCATAGGTTTCACTAGAGGCTTCTCTCAAAATAGCATAAGTATTACGGTGGGTGAACAAATTACTGTCGAGCGATTGATAGAAAAGCGAATAGTTATGAGATTATCTAGGCATGATCATGTATATAGGCATCACGTCCATAACAAGTAGACTGACTCCTGCCTGCATCTACTACTATTACTCCACACACCGACCGACTCCTGCCTGCATCTAGAGTATTAAGTTCATAAAGAACAGAGTAACGCATTGAGCAAGATGACATGATGTAGAGGGATAAACTCATGCAATATGATATAAACCCCATCTTTTTATCCTTGATGGCAACAATACAATACGTGCCTTGCAACCCTTTCTGTCACTGGGTAAGGACACCGCAAGACTGAACCCAAAGCTAAGCACTTCTCCCATGTCAAGAAAGATCAATCTAGTAGGCCAAACCAAACTGATAATTCGAAGAGACTTGCACAGATAACTCAATCATACATAAAGAATTCAGAGGAGATCAAATATTTCTCATAGATAAACTTGATCATAAACCCACAATTCATCGGATCTCGACAAACACACCACAAAAAGAGTTTACATCGAATAGATCTCCACAAGAGAGGGGGAGAACATTGTATTGAGATCCAAAAAGAGAGAAGAAGCCATCTAGCTAATGACTATGGACCCAAAGGTCTGTGGTAAACTACTCACAACTCATCGGAGGGGCTACAGTGTTGATGTAGAACCCCTCTGTGGTCGATTCCCCTCCGGCAGAGCGCCAGCAAAGGCTCCAAGATGGGATCTCGCGGATACAGAAGGTTACGGCAGTGGAAATTGTGTTTGGGGTGCTCCCTGGATGTTTTTGGGGTACATAGGCTTATATAGGAGGAAGAAGTACGTCGGTGGCCCCCCGAGGGGCCCACGAGACAGGGGGGGCGCCCAATAGGGGGGGCACCCCCTACCCTCTCGTGGCCACCTCGGCTGCTTCTTGACTTGCACTCCAAGTCCTCTGGATCACGTTCGTTCCAAAAATCATGCTCCCAAAGGTTTCATTCCGTTTGAACTCCGTTTGATATTCCTTTTCTTTGAAATACTGAAATAGCAAAAAAAACAGCAATACGGGCTGGGCCTCCGGTTAGTAGGTTAGTCCCAAAAATGATAATAATGTGTAAAATAAAGCCCATAAACATCCAAAAGGGGTAATATAATAGCATGGAACAATCAAAAAATATAGATACGTTGGAGACGTATCAAGCATCCCCAAGCTTAATTCCTGCTCGTCCTCGAGTAGGTAAATGATAAAAACAGAATATTTGATGTGGAATGCTACCTAGCATAATTCTCAATGTAATTTTCTTTATTGTGGCATGAATGTTCAGATCCAAATGATTCAAGATAAAAGCTTACAAAACATAAAAATAATAATGCTTCAAAGCATACTAACAAATAATCATGTCCTATCAAAATAGCATAGCCAAAGAAAGCTTATCCCTACAAAATCATATAGTTAGGCCATGCTTCATTTTCATTACACAAAATACTCCCATCATGCACAACCCCGATGACGAACCGAGCAATTGTTTCATACTTTTTAACGCGCTTCAGCTTTTTCAACTCTTACGCAATACATGAGCGTAAGCCATGGACATAGCACTTAGGTGGTAAAAGATGGTGGTTGTGAGGACAGAAAGAGGGAGAAGATAGTCTCACATCAACTAGGCGTATTAACGGGCTATGGAGATGCCCATCAATAGATATCGATGTGAGTGAGTAGGGATTGCCATGCAACGGATGCACTAGGGCTATAAATATATGAAAGCTCAACAAAAAGAACTAAGTGGGTGTGCATCCAACTCTCTTGCTCACGAAGACCTAGGGCATTTTGAGGAAGCCCATCATTGGAATATACAAGCCAAGTTCTATAATGAAAAATTCCCACTAGTATATGAAAGTGACAACATAGGAGACTCTCTATCATGAAGATCATGGTGCTACTTTGAAGCACAAGTGTGGAAAAGAGATAGTAGCATTGTCCCTTCTCTCTTTTTCTCTCATTTTTTTTCTTTCTCCTTTTTTCCTTTTTCTTTTCCTCTTTTTTTCTCTTTTTTTCTCTGGCCTTTCCTTTTTTTTGTTTTCATTTTTTTTCTTTTTGGTGGGCTTCTTTGGCCTCTTTTATTTTTATAAAGTCCGAAGTCTCATCCCGACTTGTGGGGGAATCATAGTCTTCATCATCCTTTCCTCAGTGGTACAATGCTCTAATAATGAAGATCATCACACTTTTATGGATTTACAACTCAAGAATTACAACTCAAAGCTAGAACAAGATATGACTCTATATGAATGCCTCCGGCGGTGTACCGGGATATGCAATGAATCAAGAGTGACATGTATGAAAATTATGAAGGTGGCCTTGACACAAATACGATGTCAACTACATGATCATGCAAAGAGCAATATGACAATAATGAAACGTGTCATAATAAACGGAACGGTGGAAAGTTGCATGGCAATATATCTCGGAATGGATATGGAAATGCCATATAGGTAGGTATGGTGGATGTTTTGAGGAAGGTAAATAATGGGTTCAATACCGGCGAAAGTTGCGCGGTAATAAGAGAGGCTAGCAAAGTGGAAGAATGAGTGTGCGTATATCCATGGACTCACATTAGTCATAAAGAACTCATATACTTATTGCAAAAGTCTACTTAGCCCTCGAAGCAAAGTACTACTACGCATGCCCCAAGAGGGATAGATTGGTAGGAAAAGACCATCGCTCGTCCTCGACTGCCACTCATAAGGAAGGCAATCAAAAGAGCACCTCATGCAACAAATTTGTCACACAACTTTTACCATACGTGCATGCTACGGGACTTGCTAACTTCAACAAAAGTATTTCTCAATTTCATAATTATCCACTAGCATGACCCTAACATTACTACCTTTATATCTCAAAACAATTATCAAGCAACAAATTGATCATAGCATCCAGTTCACTTCCTATGATAGTTTTTATTAAACCCAACTTGGATGCTTATCATTCTAGGACCAAATTTGTAACCATAGCAAATACCATGCTGTTCTAAAAGACTCTCAAAATAATATAAGTGAATCATGAGAGACTAGAAATTTCTTAAAAATTAATCCACCGCCATGCTCTAAAAGATATAAGTGAAGCACTAGAGCAAAGACTATCAATCTCAAAAGATATAAGTGAAGCACACAGAGTATTCTAGCAAATTCTAATCAAATAGGCTTCTCCCAAAAGGTGTGTACAGCAAGGATGATTGTGGTAAACTAAAAGGCAAAGACTAATATAATACACGACGCTCCAAGCAAAACACATATCATGTGGCGAATAAAAATATAGCTCCAAGTAAAGTTACCAATGAACAAAGACGAAAGAGGGGATGCCTTCCGGGGGCATCCCCAAGCTTAGGATTTTGGATATTCTTGAATATCTTGGGGTGCCATGGGAATCCCCAAGCTTAGGCTCTTGCCACTCCTTATTCCATAGTCCATAAAAGCTTTACCCAAAACTTGAAAACTTCACAACAGAAAACTCAACAGGAAATCTTATAAGCTCCGTTAGTGACAGAAAACAAAACCACCACATAAGGTACTGTAATGAACTCATTCTTTATTTATTTTGGTGTTAACCTAATGTATTCCAAGTTCTTTATGGTTCATACCCTTACATACTAGCCATAGATGCATCAAAATAAGCAAACAACACACGAAAAACAGAATCTGTCAAAAACAGAACAGTCTGTAGCAATCTGTAACTAACGCAAACTTCTGGAACTATAAAAATCTACCAAAATAGGAAATACTGGAAAATTTGTTTGTTGATCAGCAGCAAAAAGAATCAATGCAAAATCACGTTTCTGTGATTTATTGATTTTTTTCTCGTGAGCGCACAGTTTCTGTTTTTCAGCAGAATCAAATCAACTATCATCGTAGGTTATCCTATAGGTTCTACTTGGCACAAACACTAAATAAAAGGTAAAAACACATCTAAACAGAAATTAGATGCAAAATTTAGTACCAAACAGAAACAAAAACAAAAAACATAAAGAAAATTGGGTTGCCTCCCAAGTAGCGCTATCGGTTAACGCCCCTAGCTAGGCATAAAAGCGAAAATAGATCTAAGTAGTGACATCTTTGGCGCTTGATTCATACGTAGCTCGCATGATAGATTCATAAGGTAGTTTGACTTTCTTTCTTGGAAAGTGCTCCATGCCTTTCTTTAATGGAAATTGAAATCTAATATTCCCTTCCTTCATATCAATAATCGGACCAATCGTTCTAAGGAAAGGTCTACCAAGAATAATAGGGCAAGAAAGATTGCAATCTATATCAAGAACGATAAAATCTACGGGCACCAAATTTCTATTTGAAACAATGATAACATCATTGATCCTTCCCATTGGCTTTTTAATGGTGGAATCCGCAAGGTGCAAATTTAAAGAGCAATCATCAAGATCATGGGAACCTAGAACATCACATAAAGTTTTCGGAATCGTGGAAACACTAACACCCAAATCACACAAAGCAAAACACTCATGATCTTTAATTCTAATTTTTATAGTAGGTTCCCACTCATCATTAAGTTTTCTAGGTATATAAACTTCCAAATTAAGTTTTTCATCAAAAGATTGCATCAAGGCATCAACGATATGTTTGGTAAAAGCTTTATTTTGACTATAAGCATGTGGAGAATTAACAATGGATTGCAACAAGGAAATACAACCTTCTAAAGAACAATTATCATAATCAAATTCCTTGAAATCCAAGATAGTAGGTTCAATGCTATTTAAAGTCATGACCTCTCCAATCCCACTTTTACCAAATTTACCATCAAGATCTAAAAACTCCAAATTATTGGGACGCCTTCTAAATAAAGTTGACTCATCTTCATTCCCATTATTATCAAGATTCGTATTTCAAAACAAAGATCTAATAGGGGACGCATCAATAACTTTAAGATCTTCATCATTGTTTTCATCTAACTTTTCTGGTTTGGCAGCCATCTTATTGACTAAGGTGGCTTGCTTATCAGAAATATTGGCTATAGCATTTTCAAGCCGGCTAATTTGAGAATTCACAACATAAAATTCTTTGTCCATATCATCAAGCTCCTTATTCATAAAACTCAAAAAACCTTTTTGTTCTTTAAGCTCTTTTCTAAAGAAATTATTATGGTCAAATTGCAAATTCATAAAGTTTCTAATATTTGATTCAATCTCATCCATCCTTCTAAGAAGGAGGTCGGTACTCTTAGGCAAAGCCATAAGGACAAATAGGCACACAAGCAAACAGAAAAAGGCAAGCGAAAAGAGAGGAGGAGATTGGGAAAGAGAGGGCGAATAAAACGGCAAGGGTGAAGTGGGGGAGAGGAAAACGAGAGGCAAATGGCAAATAATGTAAATGCGAGGGAGATGAGTTTGTGATGGGAACTTGGTATGTCTTGACTTGAGCGAAGACCTCCCCAGCAATGGCGCCAGAAATCCTTCTTGCTACGTCTTGATCTTGCGTTGGTTTTCCTTGAAGAGGAAAGGGTTATGCAGCAATAGTAGCATAAGTATTTCCCTCAGTTTTTGAGAACCAAGGTATCATTCCAGTAGGAGGCTCCTCAAAAGTCCCACGCACCTACACAAACAAACAAAGAACTCACAACCAACGCAATAAAGGGGTTGTCAATCCCTTCACGGCCACTTGCGAAAGTGAGATCTAATAGAGATAGTATGATAAGATAAATATATATTTGGTATTTTATAATATATATGCAAAAAGTAAAGATGCAAATAAAAGTAGATTGGAAGCAAATATGATAAGAGATAGACTCGGGGGCCATATGTTTCACTAGAGGCTTCTCTCAAAATAGCATAAGTATTACGGTGGGTGAACAAATTACTGTCGAGCAATTGATAGAAAAGAGAATAGTTATGAGATTATCTAGGCATGATCATGTATATAGGCATCACGTACATAACAAGTAGACTGACTCCTGCCTGCATCTACTACTATTACTCCACACATCGACCGACTCCTGCCTGCATCTAGAGTATTAAGTTCATAAAGAACAGAGTAACGCATTGAGCAAGATGACATGATGTAGAGGGACAAACTCATGCAATATGATATAAACCCCATCTTTTTATCCTCGATGGCAACAATACAATACGTGCCTTGCAACCCTTTCTATCACTCGGTAAGGACACCGCAAGATTGAACCCAAAGCTCAGCACTTCTCCCATGGCAAGAAAGATCAATCTAGTAGGCCAAACCAAACTGATAATTCGAAGAGACTTGCAAAGATAACTCAATCATACATAAAGAATTCAGAGGAGATTCAAATATTTCTCATAGATAAACTTGATCATAAACCCATAATTCATCGGATCTCGACAAACACACCGCAAAAAGAGTTTACATAGAATAGGTCTCCACAAGAGAGGGGGAGAACATTGTATTGAGATCCAAAAAGAGAGAATAATCCATCTAGCTAATAACTATGGACCCGAAGGTCTGTGGTAAACTACTCACAACTCATCGGAGGGGCTATGGTGTTGATGTAGAAGCCCTCCGTGGTCGATCCCCCCTTCGGCGGAGCGCCGGCAAAGGCTCCAAGATGGGATCTCGCGGATACAGAAGGTTACGGCAGTGGAAATTGTGTTTGGGGTGCTCCCTGGATGTTTTCGGGGTACATAGGCTTATATAGGAGGAAGAAGTACGTCGGTGGCCCCCCGAGGGGCCCACGAGACAGGGGGGGCGCCCAATAGGGGGGGCACCCCCTACCCTCTCGTGGCCACCTCGGCTGCTTCTTGACTTGCACTCCAAGTCCTCTGGATCACGTTCGTTCCAAAAATCATGCTCCCAAAGGTTTCATTCCGTTTGAACTCCGTTTGATATTCCTTTTCTTTGAAATACTGAAATAGCAAAAAAAACAGCAATACGGGTTTGGCCTCCGGTTAGTAGGTTAGTCCCAAAAATGATAATAATGTGTAAAATAAAGCCCATAAACATCCAAAAGGGGTAATATAATAGCATGGAACAATCAAAAATTATAGATACGTTGGAGACGTATCAAGCATCCCCAAGCTTAATTCCTTCTTGTCCTCGAGTAGGTAAATGATAAAAACAGAATTTTTGATGTGGAATGCTACCTAGCATAATTCTCAATGTAATTTTCTTTATTGTGGCATGAATGTTCAGATCTAAATGATTCAAGATAAAAGCTTACAAAACATAAAAATAATAATGCTTCAAAGCATACTAACAAATAATCATGTCCTATCAAAATAGCATAGCCAAAGAAAGCTTATCCCTACAAAATCATATAGTTAGGCCATGCTTCATTTTCATTACACAAAATACTCCCATCATGCACAACCCCAATGACGAACCGAGCAATTGTTTCATACTTTTTAACGCGCTTCAGCTTTTTCAACTCTTACGCAATACATGAGCGTAAGCCATGGACATAGCACTTAGGTGGTAAAAGATGGTGGTTGTGAGGACAAAAAGAGGGAGAAGATAGTCTCACATCAACTAGGCGTATTAACGGTCTATGGAGATGCCCATCAATATATATCGATGTGAGTGAGTAGGGATTTCCATGCAACGGATGCACTAGAGCTATAAATATATGAAACCTCAACAAAAAGAACTAAGTGGGTATGCATCCAACTCGTTTGCTCACGAAGACCTAGGGCATTTTGAGGAAGCCCATCATTGGAATATACAAGCCAAGTTCTATAATGAAAAATTCCCACTAGTATATGAAAGTGACAACATAGGAGACTCTCTATCATGAAGATCATGGTGCTACTTTGAAGCACAAGTGTGGAAAAGAGATAGTAGCATTGTCCCTTCTCTCTTTTTCTCTCATTTTTTTCTTTCTCCTTTTTTCTTTTTATTTTCCTCTTTTTTCTCTTTTTTTCTTTGGCCTTTCCTTTTTTTGTTTTCATTTTTTTCTTTTTGGTGGGCTTCTTTGGCCTCTTTTATTTTTATAAAGTCCGAAGTCTCATCCCGTGGGGGAATCATAGTCTTCATCATCCTTTCCTCACTAGGACAATGCTCTAATAATGAAGATCATCACACTTTTATGGATTTACAACTCAAAGATAGAACAAGATATGACTCTATATGAATGCCTCCGGCGGTGTACCGGGATGTGCAATGAATCAAGAGTGACATGTATGAAAATTCTGAAGGTGGCCTTGACACAAATACGATGTCAACTACATGATCATGCAAAGAGCAATATGAAATTAATGAAACGTGTCATAATAAACGGAACGGTGGAAAGTTGCATGGCAATATATCTCAGAATGGCTATGGAAATTCCATATAGGTAGGTATGGTGGCTGTTTTGAGGAAGGTAAATAATGGGTTCAATACCGGCGAAAGTTGCGCGGTAATAAGAGAGGCTAGCAAAGTGGAAGGATGAGTGTGCGTATATCCATAACTATGGACCCGAAGGTCTGTGGTAAACTACTCACAACTCATCGGAGGGGCTATGGTGTTGATGTAGAAGCCCTCCATGGTCGATTCCCCCTCTGTCGGAGCGCCGGCAAAGGCTCCAAGATGGGATCTCGCGGATACAGAAGGTTACGGCGGTGGAAATTGTGTTTCGGGTGCTCCCTGGATGTTTTCGGGGTACATAGGCTTATATAGGAGGAAGAAGTACGTCGGTGGCCCCCCAAGGGGCCCACGAGACAAGGGGGGGCACCCTATAGGGGGGCGCGCCCTACCCTCTCGTGGCCGCCTCGGCTGCTTCTTGACTTGCACTCCAAGTCCTCCGGATCACGTTTGTTCCAAAAATCACGCTCCCGAAGGTTTCATTCCGTTTGGACTCCGTTTGATATTCCTTTTCTTCGAAACACTGAAATAGGCAAAAAAAACAGCAATACGGGCTGGGCCTCCGGTTAGTAGGTTGGTGCCAAAAATGATAATAATGTGTACAAGATAGCCCATAAACATCCAAAAGGGGTAATATAATAGCATGGAACAATCAAAAATTATAGATACGTTGGAGAAATATCACCCCTCACTCCTTAGTTCCGAAAGGCTAATGGCGGTTGAGGTATGCGCGCGGCCGGGCCCTGCCGACGTAGAATGATAGATCTACTCCTATACCCCCTCCCTATTTGTTGTTTGCATGTCAAGGGGAACTCCTGAGCATCGCGACTCAGGAGCCTAACTTGCCACGTAGCCCCTCACTCCTTGGTTCCGTCCTGGTGATCTGGTCGGGGCTAACGGTGGCTGAGGTATGTGCGGGGCCGGGCCCTGCCGACGTAGAACACAAAGCAAGTAGGAAGGAAACCGCAAAATCTCGCAAACTCGGAAGCAAATATTACAAATCATAAAATGTCCTCGCGATACCAAACACAAGTTTAAACGCCTCCACGAGGCACGATGCATGTTGCAGGAATTGAAACAGGAAAGAATCCATGAGAAGGTCACCCTTGAGCAGCGCCATCATTCGCCAGGAGCCCCGCCTTCGTAGCGGAGTTGCGCTTGTCAGCTCCACCTCATGAGGCCGCGGAGCCAGCAGTACCTGCCTTGGGCGCAGTGGCGAAGGCGCGGAACTTCCCCAGTAGGGCCTTCGCTCGGCCCTTCACTGCCTCAGCAGCAGCGACGGAGCGCTCGGCGTCCACAGGCTCCAACAGATCATCAAGGTTGGTGCCGAGGTCGCGAAGGTAGACGTGGCTGAGGACCCGAGTCAGCGCCGCAGAAGAAAGGACGTGAGCTTCAACCTCGGGCATGGGACCGATGCCGTTCATGACCTCCTCAAGCGCTTCGACCAAGCAGGGAAGCAACTTGGCGGGGCCGTCCTTGGCTCCGGCCAGCGGCTTCTCCAGGCCACCATCATAAAGCGACTTCAGCGCCTTGCGAGCTCTCTTCTCGAGGTCCGCGAAGGCCACGCGGTCCTCAGCCAAGACCTTCAGCTTGGCGTCCAGCTCAGTCCTCTCCGCCTTCAGCCTCTGCTCCAGCGTCTTCAGTCGACTGCGATCAGCGGACAGCTCAGCATTGCGATCCTCGATGGCGGCCTCCCAAGCCTTCAACTCTTCCTCCTTTGCCTGGCAGTCGCCAACCTCTTTGGCAAGCCTGTTGCGCATGTCCTGCAACTCATGCTCCAGCGCCTCACAACGTTCCTGGGCGGCCGAAGCATCCTTCCGTGCGACGCCATGGGTGGCTACGGCCTGGGTGGCGGCTTGCTTCTCCTCCTCAGAAGCCGCCACAGCCTGGCTCAACATCGCTCAGGCGGAGGAGTTAGAGCGGGCCCAGCTAGAGATCAGCTCCAGGCGCCCGGCCACCAGGCGAGGGTTGGCGCCCCGGAGATCCTCTCGCAGCCGACCCAACTCGGCAGCAGCACGGTCCAAGGCAGCGGAGGAGGCAGAGGAGTCAGGAACCTGGGGAGATGGAGGAGAATACGGCAACGTGATCATGGCTTGGGAGGCCGGAACTACCAGAGCCTTGGCAACCTCGGCAACAACATCAAGCGCAGGTGCCTCCGGAGTCGGCGGGGCCATGGGGGCTGGCACCCGGCCAGGACGCTCCCCCTGGCCTCGCGCGGACGACCAGGAAGGGGAGATGCGAGTTCCACTACCTCCCCTTCCCGCAGACAAAGGCGCGGCCACGGTGCGTGAGCTCGCCCCAAGCGAAGCCACCGTGTCCCCCTTCAGCCTCTTCGCCGCAGGCGGCGGCCTACCCAAGCAATGGAGGGCATCAAGCCCCAATGACGAAAACAAGAGCAAATCGGAGTTCGAGTACTTACAGGTTGGTCATGGTGTGCTCCGGCGGCCTCCTCCCGAGCTTGAAGCCTGAGAGCCTCTTGAGGGGCACAGCCTCGGGAGGTCCAGGGGCAGAGGAGGGCGCACCAGAAGGGCCGGAGCTGGTTTCCAACAGTGTCGGGGTCGGAGTAGTCCCTCGGGAGATCAGCCTCGACTTGTCCTTCTTCGGGATCACAGGCAGGTCTTCCCCTCCTCGCCTGGCGTCAGCTTCGTCGTCGTCCGGTAGGTCGCGGAGGATGTTGACCCTGTGCTCCCCCGTCTCCTCTGTGGTCTCCTCCGAGTCGCACTCCTCTTCCTCCTCGTCTTCCTCCTCGCCTTCGCCGGAATCATCAGAGGACAACTCCACTGGCGCCACTGCCCCCTGACCCTCAGGAGGCACTGCCGGCACCAGGCCGCTCCCATCAAAGGTGGGCATGGTGTCTACCACTTGTTCCCAGTCATCGTGAAGAAATAGGGGGCAGGAGCGCCCTCCGGGATCGCCACGTCCTCTCCGACCAAGAAACGAAGAGCCATAGTCAGATCTTCATCAGCCAGGGCCTCCGAGCTCAGGCGGAGATCGTTGTTCGCATCTCCAAGCCTCCACAACGACCGCGAATGCGCCTGAAGAGGAGCCACCCGGTGCGCCAAGAACTCCCTCAGGAGCGTGGCCCGGTCATCTTCGTCGCCTTCATGTTGCCTGGCCTCAGGTCAGCGTTCATCTTCTCCAGCACCAGCTTCGCCTACCGGTTGTCGAGCTTCGCACGGGACCACGCCTCATCAGCCTGGGGCTGCCCCGTGGGCAGCGCCATCCGAGAATTGATGCATTCGGCATCTAGCATGACCCACTTGCTCTGGAAGCCGTCGGCCCTCTTCCCAGCCTTCGAGATCGTGTTGACTTTGGAGTATGCAACAAAGGTGTCACACGCAGAGGCATGCAAGCCGGTGACTCGAATGAAGAAGAAGTGGCGCAGCAAGGCCACGGAAGGCATCACGCCGACGTGCGCATCGCAGTAGTAGGAAAAAATTGACAGAAGAAGAACAGAGTTGGGGTGGAGATGCAGAGCCTTCAGCTTGTAATGGCGAAGGACAACATAGAAGAACTCAGAAAAAGGAGGCACCAGGCGGAGACTGCGCTCATGAAGAAGGGGTAGAAGGTGCTCCCCTTGTCCTCCGGCCGGGCGGAGCCGGCCCGGAGCGCAGTCTCCCCCATCTCGCTGCCTTTCACCGCCGTCATCAGGCGCGTGAGGGCGAGATTCTTCTCTGTCATATTGGGTGGATCCAGAGCCGGTGAGTACTAGGCTGATGGAGCCTCAGCCGCGTTCTTGCGGGGCGCCATTGCTTGCTGGGAGAGATAAGATGAGGTGGATCTGAGAATTTCGGAAGCAGGGGAGAAAGAGCAAGAAAGGGGATCTGGAGCAAGGCGGATGAGAGAAACGAAGGTAAGCCTAGTCTGGGCCAGCCTTGTGTCTATCTAGCAGTAGCTGAGGCAGCATGGGGAGCGGAGACGCCCACGTCCAATCAACCACCACACGGCGACCAAGCCACAGGCTGTTGGGGCCCGCGGCGCTTCGCACTTGCCCTTTCGCTTCACCACTAAGCCAAGTCCGAGCACGCCTTGGGCCCGGGGGCTACTGTCGGCATTCTGTGAACGGGGGTCCCCAGACTTGCGTGCCTGCGGCCTGCGGCGTGGCTCGAGGAGTGGCCCAGTGCGACCCATCTTCATCAACTCAAGCTCAAGACCCTCGTGAGGGGCCAAGCCTCGCAGGGCAGACGATGTAAGGCTTCCCCAGGAGCGGCCTCACCAGGCAGGCTCGCGAGGAGGCGGAGAGATCAAGGTAGGGGTACCTCGCGAGGTACTTGTGACGCAAGCTATGACGATCGAGGCCAGGCGGGCGCCGGCCTGTCCAGTGTCCTTCTTTCCTCTTTGGTGCAAAGGGGGCAAGCGCAGGCGCGGAGTACCGAGGCATCAAGCAAAGGTTACCATTTTAGTGCAACAAGACCAAGACCAGCAGAGCGGCAGGATGGAGGTCACTGTCGAGCCCAAGACAGCGTCATCACCGGTGCCTTTGGCAGTCGGAGATCAACTTTAGTTAGGATAACTTGTACTATGTGTTCCCCTTCAAAATGGCTGTTGTTGGCTCCCTTCCTACTCAATATTTGGGAAGAGGACCAGGGCCTCTATAAATAGGGATAGCCACCACAGAGTAGGGCATCTCATGATCAATCGATCGAACCCTCCCCAAGCAGAACACCAACACAAGAACACCCCTCGCGAGGTTGTTCTTCCCTTGTACTATTCATCATGAGCCCCAGAGGCAATCCACCACACCACAAACTAGAGTAGGGTATTACACCACAACGGTGGCCCGAACTAGTATAAACCTCGTGTCCCTTGTGTTGTTCATCGTGTAGTCTAGATTCATAGCGAGGCGTTTGGGCGTGGATTGGTAGGAGGAAGATCTTCACGCGCACCCTAGAGTTCGAACCTTAAGGGTTTAGCAGGAACCCGACATCCGACAGTACGGGTGTATAACTTTACTAGATTTAAGAAAAGCACTCATTTAATTTTCATAAACATCTTGAAGGGGGGCATAGGTCGAAGTGTGTGTTGGTCGTGCAGCGTGCTGGTTTGTACGGCGCGTTGTTCGTCGTGGTGTGACATGGCGCCTCCGACACGAGGGAACCTCCTGCTCGGCTTCGGCTCGTTTAATTTTCATAAACATCTTGAAGGGAGGCATAGGTCGAAGTGTGTGTTGGTCGTGCAGCGTGCTGGTTCGTGCGGTGTGTTGTTCGTCGTGGTGTGACACGGTGCCTCCGGCGTGAGGGGACGTCCTGCTCGCCTTCGGCTTGTTTAATTTTCATAAACATCTTGAAGGGGGGCACAAGTCGAAGTGTGTGTTGGTCGTTGTCGGTGTCAAAACCGGTGGATCTCGGGTAGGGGGTCCCGAACTGTGCGTCTAAGGCTAATGGTAATAGGAGACTGGGTACATGATGTTTACCCAGGTTCGGGCCCTCTCGATGGAGGTAATACCCTACTTCCTGCTTGATTGATCTTGATGATATGAGTATTACAAGAGTTGATCTACCACGACATCAGAGAGGCTAAACCCTAGAAGCTAGCCTATGGTATGATTGTTGTTTTGTCCTACGGACTAAACCCTCCAGTTTATATAGACACCGGAGGTGGCTAGGGTTACACAGAGTCGGTTACAGAGAAGGAGATCTACATATGAATCGCCAAGCTTGCCTTCCATGCCAAGGAGAGTCCCATCCGGACACGGGACGAAGTCTTCAGTCTTGTATCTTCATAGTCCAACAGTCCGACCAAAGTATATAGTCCGGCTGTCCGGATACCCCCTTATCTAGGACTCCCTCGGTAGCCCCCGAACCAGGCTTCAATGACGATGAGTCTGGCGCGTAGATTGTCTTCGGCATTGCAAGGTGGGTTCTTCTCCAAATCCAGAGCACCTGTTGTGGCGAACAGTGTCCGGCCTCCATCAATGTCATCCTCCTCGGCTTCAGTCTTTCAATAATGGCCATCTCCACGTGTCAAGTGAATACGAGAAGTCGGGGCATTTTTACATTTCCACCCTGACCTTGTAAACCAATCGTCTATTTGAGGAGACAGGGATCCTCAGATCCAAATCACACCATCTTCATCCCAGCAAGCATTCAACAGAGCGGGCCCAAGAAAAGCCATTCCATCATGGCCGGCCGACGAAGCTCCTCCTCTCGCACCCCTAGCTCTAAGCCAGGCAATTGGGAAAAGTGTTCTGTCCCTCATAGCCGATTAGTGGAGTTGCAGACCCAGGGGTTACTCCCACCTGCATACATGGTCCCCGTCCGAGCCGGACTAGCCACCTATAATGGCGGGGAGCAGGTGGAGACCTTTCCGAACCCATCTAGAGGGGAGCGAATATGCCTTGTCCCGTATTTGCTGAGGGGGCTCGGGTTTCCAATCCACCCATTCCTCCGCGGGCTCCTGGAGTTCTATGGTCTCCAGCTGCACAACTTCACTCCTGCCTCCATACTACACATTGTAGGGTATGTTGCCTTCTGCGAGCTTTTCCTGGGCTGTGAAGCTCATTTCGAGGTATGGAAGAGGCTATTCTGCCTCGTCCCTCGCAATTAGGAGGGATCTATATATCAAGTGGGCGGAGCCGAAATATGGTGCATCGCTCAGGCCGGATACTTGTCCGGCACTCCAATGAAGGCATCCGAAGATTGGCCCTAAGAGTGGTTGTATGTAGATGATGTTCCCCTTCCGGACCCAGTCCGGACGGGCCTTCCTGAGTTTACCAACGCCCTGCTGAAGAAACGCCAAAACTGGCGACCGCGGAGCCCCTAGGGGGAAGACGACAGAGAGGTCCTTCATCTGATGGGCCGGATAAAAATTCTGGCCAAATCAGGATTGACAATGATAGAGGTTATGTCAATATGTATCATGCGGGGGGAGCGGGTGCAACCACTTCAATATCGGGGGAAACCCATGTGGCACTTCAACGGAGAAGACGATGCCACCCGCTGTGGTCGTAAAGGTCCGGACTCTGCTGCCGCACTGGCGAAAATACTGTCTGATTTGTACAAAGAGGAAGGGGAGGAGTTCCTCCGCATTAAGCCGCGGGATGGATTTTCCATGTACAACCCCCCAAGCTGGGTAAGCCGTAATTCATTTACTCGACTCTATCCACACCTGTGTCCTTTGTCACCAGTTAGTTATCTTGCTTTTTCCAACGCAGGAACTGAGGAGGGCCATGGAGGAGTTCAACAGCCCACCTCTGCAGCCAGAGGATCCTGGCCGAGCTCTCGACCCTGGACTGGAAGAAGATCCGGATATATCCGTGAAACTTGTAGATGGGACATTTTATAAAGCAAGCCGGGACAGCGTTTTAGTGGCCATCCTTGCTGATTATCCCGGGCTGCTCCCGGTGTCGAACGTAAGTAAAGCCGGGGCCCTAAATTCCGTATTGTGACGTGCCCTGAGCACGCATGTTGTGTTTTTGCAAAAACGGCCATTAGGACGCCGCGCCGAGCCCACGGAGGCTCATCTGCAGGAGGCATCCGGTTTGGGCAGGCGTAATAGGAAGGCGGTTAGAAGTGAGACGCCGGGGCAGAGATACGAATTGGACTTGCTCTGTGATTATCTTTGCCAAATTGTGACAGTTTGCATTGCGTCCTGGCAGGAAAAACATCTACGGGACTACATCCGGATCCCCTGCCGGACACGCCTCAAGCAGCCGGATTCCGGGAGCGGATTCATGGGCGGAGGCTGATGTGGGGGCAACACCGGATTGTCCTCCCACCGAGGATGTAGACATGCTTTCCGCTTCCAACTCCGAACTGAGGAGTGCCATGAATCATCGGCACAGACGACCCGTACTTCACAATGGTATTTTCTGCGAGGAGGCTTTCGATGCTTTCAACTCCGGAGACGCATGTATTCGCGCCGCTCAAGATGGACTTGCCAGAGCAATGGACCAGTATGCGAAGGATATACGGGTAAGAAAATCTGATAAGTATGTGTAGTAGCAGCCCCTGAGACTTAAAACAGTTGGCACAACTGATTTAAGGATCATTGTATGCATAGGTTCTTATAGAGAAGAATACCCATGTATCTCAAGAACTGGAGGAATGCAAGGCCCAGTTGAAGGCCGCTGTTGCCGAACAAGAGGAATCAAAAAGAGCCTCTTCTGGTAAGACTATCCTTGTACCAGTTATTTATTAGGCATGGTTGATAAATCTAACAAAAGATATTACAGACGATCCCGGAGAGAATCCGAAGAGTGTGGAAGATAATTAGCCACATCTGCAAATTCAGCTAAAGGCGGGCGAGCGTGTGCTGACGAAGGCTATTCAAGAGAGAAATAATCTCCAAGATGCCAATATCCGACTGACCTCGAATTAAAAGATGTTCGGGCTTAGCTTGCTGACTCCGTGAAGGAGAACAGGAGGCTTCGATGCGGCATTTATAGTAAGTGCTTAAACGAACTGTAGTATAGTTCGACAGGGAAGCATATTGACAGAGTTATGTCCACAGGTATGCTGACGGGGCGTCCTGAAGAGGAGATGCCCGGATCCGCAGGCGATATGCTGCAAGATCTTTCACAACGACACGAACGAGCGCGGCAGGTGATGCAGGGTATTGCCCAGGCCTTGTGGCCACCCGCTTCCCTGCCAGGAGGCATGAACGAGCTTGTGGAGATGCTCAAAGGAGCACGGCAGCGCTTCCGGTTATGGAAGATATCAGCTTGCCGACAAGGTGCTAGGGAAGCGTGGGCCATGGTGAAGACGCGATACGCCAAGGCTGACCCGAACCATATGGCCGAAGTCGGACCAGCAGGGGCAAATGGGCAAGAAATACCCGTAAGTCTGGTATATGACCAAGTAGCGTTAGCCGCAAAGTATTCCCAACAGGATTGTAAGCTAGACAGCCTGTTGGGTGGTATAGAGGAAGAATACAACTAGTCTAAATGACTATGTAATTTGAATGGACTTATGTATTCCCTAGCCGGATTGAAAATCATTTGTCATGGCGGACCTTTTCGCTTCAGCACCCGGACCCGACAGTCCGGAGTGTATCCGAATACCCGCACAGTTATAAAAAACCGGGGTATGCATGGAAACCAGGTGTAGGGGTCATAAGTGCTTGAACAGACAAGTACCCAACTAGTTATGTTATATTACATGGATAATAAGAAACATCTTCCAGAGGGAATAGTTCCGTTAGGGGTTCCTTTCTCTGGGTGCGCATGCATCAATGTGCATGTCCAAACTGCGAACAGAAGTGCAGGAAACAAAACATCTGGGGATTTACATTGTAATGAACGAGAATATCTTTTGATCACCGACCGAATATTCCCTTAAGAACGCTAGCTTTCGGCTTCACCCAGTCTGAGGTACACATCCGGCTCAACCGGCAGTAACAATCGCAGATGTGCTCCCCTTATGCCCTAGCTGAATTAAGGCTAACGTAGGGCATAAACACAAGAGCCAGGCAACCCAGCATGGCCAAAACTTAAGTCATATCAATGCATATAATGGTGAAGAAAAGGCACATATGGGAAGAAAAAACGCATATGTGGCTGGCGAGAAGCCATGAAGTTAGTTATATTTAGCTTCCAGATAGGAAGCCCCCAGGTATAGTGTGCATGCATAGTGCGGCCGGAGCGATCAAGGCATTCGTGCAGTTTTGCAAGGCTGTATGCGAAAAAGGGAAAAGAGGGCGAGAAGGGAAGAAAAAGAACGTAATTTAAGAAGTGGAGGGAAGGAGACGAACACTGAGTTCGGCACTAGGCGTAAAATCTTCGGATTCTGGCCGCGTTCCATGGGTTCGGCTCGAGTCTGTTGTCAGATCACTCCACAGACGGTACGCTCCTCCGGTGAGAACTTTATCGATGATGAAGGGACCCTCCCACTTGGGTTTGAGCTTGTCCTTCTTCTTCTCGGGGAGGCGTAGAACTAGTTCGCCAATGTTATAGGTTTTGGCCCGTACTTCTCTGCTTTGATACCTTCGATCCTGTTGCTGATAGAATGTGGAACGGACTTTTGCGACGTCACGTTCCTCCTCCAAAGCATCTAGGTTGTCCAGACGATCTAACTCGGCTTCCTTCTCTTCGTACATGCATACGTGAGGTGAGTCATGGATTATGTCGCAGGGTAGTACTGCTTCTGCGTCGTACACCATAAAAAATGGTGTGTATCCGGTTGTACGATTCGGCGTGGTCCGCAGCCCCCAAAGTACGGAGTCGAGTTCCTCAACCCAATGTGTGTCCGATTCCTTCAAGGATCGCACTAGTCTGGGTTTGATGCCGCTCATGATGAGACCATTTGCACGTTTGACTTGACCGTTTGTTTGTGCGTGATAGACAGAGGTGTAGTCGAGCTTGATGCCCATTTTTCCGTACCAAGTTTTCACCTCATCGGCTATGAAATTTGAGCCATTGTCAGTGATGATGCTCTGGGGGACACCGTAGCGGTGTAAAACCCCTGATATGAAGTCTATCATTGGTCCCGTTTCGGCCGTTTTAACTGGTTTGGCTTCTATCCATTTGGTGAATTTGTCCACCATGACCAATAAATATTTTTTCTTATGGCTTCCCCATTTAAGGGGTCCCACCATATCCAGCCCCCAGACCACCTAGGGCCAAGTTATGGGGATTTTTTGGAGAGCGGTAGGGGGCATATGGCTCTGATTGGCAAATAGTTGGCAACCAACGCAATGTTGGACAAGGTCCTGTGCATCTGCCCGGGCTGTCGCCAGTAAAAACCTTTCCGAAAGTCCTTGCTTACAAGTGCCCGGGCTGCAGCGTGGTGCCCACCGAGTCCGGCATGGATTTCGGTTAAGAGCTGCCGCGCTTCCTCCTCGGAGATGCATTGTTGGAGCACTTCGGTGGTGCTCTTCTTGTAGAGCTCTCCTTCTTGGACTTTGTAGGCTTTAGAGCGCCGCACAATGCAACGTGCCTCATTCTGGTCTTCGGGGAGCTCTTGCCTATTTAGGTAGGCCAAGAAGGGCTCGGTCCATGGGGCGATAACAGCCATGATTTCGTGGGCCGAAGGTGTAATTTCGGTGGCAGAGCCTCCGATTACGTCAGACTGTTCGGAATCTAGGGTTGTGTTCGGAGCCGGGCTAATATTGCCGGACTCCCCTTCCCATACCACGGACGGCTTGAACAGCCTTTCCAAGAAGATATTAGGTGGGGCGGGGTCGCGTTTAGCGCCAATGCGGGCGAGAATATCGGCCGCTTGATTATTTTCGCTTACCACATGGTGGAATTCGAGCCCCTCGAACCGAGCTGACATTTTGAGGACGGCGTTATGATAGGCCACCATTTGAGGATCTTTGGCATCAAAGTCTCCATTTATCTGAGATATTGCGAGGTTCGAGTCCCCGCGCACTTCGAGGCGTTGGATGCCCATGGAGACTGCCATCCGAAGACCATGCAACAGAGCGTAGTATTCGGCTGCGTTGTTGGAGTTTGTGTATAGTATTTGGGGTACGTATTGAACTGTGTCTCCGGTGGGGGATGTCAGGACAACACCTGCTCCCAATCCGGCCAGCATTTTAGAGCCGTCAAAGTGCATGATCCAATTGGAGTACGCGCCGTACTCTTTAGGGAGTTCGGCTTCTGTCCATTCGGCGACAAAGTCAGCCAGAACTTGCGACTTAATGGCCCGTCGTGGTTTATATGTTATGTCGAACGGAAGGAGCTTGATAGCCCATTTAGCAATTCGGCCCGTGGCGTCACGGTTGTTTATTATATTGTTGAGTGGTACTTCGGAGGCCACCGTAATCGAACACTCTTGAAAGTAGTGTCGTAGCTTCCGGGATGCCATGAAGACCGTGAACGCTGTCTTTTGATAGTGTGGGTACTGAGATTTGCATGGAGTGAGGACAGTGGATACGTAATATACCGGCTTTTGCAGCGGGAACCTTCGTCCGTCTGCTTCTCGCTCGACGACAAGCACTGTGCTTACAACTTGGTGTGTTGCGGCTATGTATAATAGCATGGGTTCGCCAGTATTTAGCATGGTCATGACTGGATTAGTGGCCATGAGGGCCTTTATTTCTTCCAGTCATGTCATGGCCGCATCCGTCCACTCGAAGTGTTCGGTGCGTCGAAGAAGGCGATAAAGAGGTAGTGCCTTTTCTCCTAATCGGGAGATAAAGTGGCTTAAGGCAGCCACACATCTAGTTAATTTTTGGATCTTCTTGAGGTCTGTTGGGATAGCCAACTGTGACAGAGCTTGGATTTTTGCTGGATTTGCTTCAATTCCTCTATTGGAAACGATGAAGCCGAGCAATTTCCCGGAGGGTACACCGAAGACACATTTCTTCGGGTTGAGCTTGATGTCGTATGTTCGGAGGTTGTCGAACGTGAGCCTTAAGTCATCTATTAGAGTTTCAGCGTGTCTTGTTTTAATGACCACGTCGTCCATGTAAGCCTCTACTATTTTGCCAATTTGTTTTTCGAGGCATGTCTGAATCATGCGTTGATAGGTTGCGCCGGTGTTTTTGAGCCCGAAAGGCATTGTATTGAAACAGAAAGGGCCGTATGGAGTGATGAAGGTCGTTGCGGCTTGGTCAGACCCTGCCATCTTGATCCGATGGTATCCGGAGTATGCGTTGAGGAAACACAATGAGTCGTGTCCTGCGGTGGCGTCGATAATTTGATCAATACGGGGGAGGGGAAGGGATCCTTGGGGCAAGCCTTGTTGAGGTCTTTGAAATCGACACATAGGCGCCAGGATTAGTCCTTTTTTGGTACCATTACCAGGTTTGCTAGCCAATCCAGATGTTTTATGTCTCTGATGAATCCGGCCTCGAGTAGCTTGGCTAGCTCTTCTCCCATGGCTTGCCACTTAGGCTCTGAGAAACGCCTAAGAGTCTGCTTGACTGGCTTGTATCCTTTCAGAATATTGAGGCTATGTTCGGCCAACCTGCGTGGGATGTCCGGCATGTCTGACGAATGCCAGGCAAAAATATCCCAATTCTCGCGCAAGAAATCTCGCAGTGCGGCGTCTACTGTGGAGTTCAGCTGTGTCTCAATGGAAGTTGTCTTTGTAGGGTCGGTTGGGTGGACCTGGAATTTGACTATCTCGTCCGCGGGCTTGAAAGAGGTGGACTTGTGTCGCTTGTCTAGTATCACGTCGTCTCTGTCCACCGTGGCTCATAGCGTTGTCAGTTCTTCGGCCGCGAGGGCTTCTGATAATGCCTCCAGGGCTAGTGTGGCAGTTTTATTTTCGGCGCAGAGTGCGATGTCCGGATCACTGGCTAGAGTGATTATTCCATTGGGCCCGGGCATTTTGAGCTTCATGTACCCGTAATGGGGTATAGATTGGAAGCTCGTGAATGCGTCTCGCCCTAAGAGGGTGCGGTATCCGCTGCTGAACGGGGCCACTTGGAATGTGATTTCTTCGGACCTGTAATTCTCCGGCGTGCCAAATACCACATCCAGTGTGATTTTTCCTGCACATCGCGCCTCCCGACTGGGGATGATTCCCCTGAAGGTTGTGCTGCTTCGCTGAATGCGGTTCTTGTCAATTTCCATCTTGCTGAGGGTTTCCTCATATATGAGGTTTAGTCCGCTTCCGCCGTCCATGAGTACTTTCGTGAGCCGGAAGCCGTCCACGATTGGACTAAGGACCAAAGCGGCTGGTGCCCGGACTGTTCGGAATTGAGGTTCGTCACTGGCGTTATAGGTTATAGCCGCATCGTTCCATGGATTTATTGTTGCCATGTGGCAAACTTCGGCGATACTGCGTTGAGCTCGCTTGCACCTATTGTTTGAGGCAAAAGTCTCGAAGAGTGTCAATACCGTATTGTTATTTCCGGTGGGATGTAGTTCTGCTGTATGGTTTATTAGGAGATCCTCGCCACTCTTCGCTACCTACCGGAGTATCCAACATGCTCTAAGGCTATGAGTTGGCATGGCGTCCGGTGTGTTGTGAAGTTTGCAAGGCCCATTGAGTCATTCCTCCAATACGGTTCCATGCCTTGTATCAGGCTTTGGTCTTTTTGTAATTAAATCGGGTAACTTACAAGAGTTTGCCCTTTTAGTTTGGACGAGGGGTTTAGCGAGAGCCGGATTGTCCTAGAAGTTTGTTTGGGTTTTCCAAGTGCTTTCCATTGCGCAGTATTTCTGCACTATGGACGGTAAGTTAGCGAAGTGTACTATGTCACGGCGGCTTATAGCGTTGAGGATCCCTTTGTCCGTGCAATTGTTGCGAAAGAGGGAGATCACGTCTTCCTCGCGACAGTCCTTAACCCTATTTAACACAAGGAGTAATCTGGCCCAGTAATGATGTACTGTCTCTTGTGGCTCTTGTCTGATATGCAGAAGGTTGAATAAATCTTGGTGGGTGGGTGAATTTGAATTCAAATTCTGACCCAATCCAAAACCCAGGGGCCAAGAAGCCTCCGAGTTTAACCGCTCGGGCTCCGAGATGTTGCCCGGTTTCTTCGGCCCGCCACCCGACTCTAAATTCGGGGTTTGGGCCATGTCCTCCCGCGAGCGAGTGTTCGGATCAGGGAGCTTGGAAATCCAAACATAGTTCGTCCTCAAGATAGAGGGAGAATTCGGATGGTGCTCTTCCACTACCGCTATCTCATGGATGACCAGCGGAGAGTAAATCTCCCTTTGGTCAGGTTTAAGCCCGATCCGGTCATAGTCCGTAGTGACACCCAGGGCGGCGAAGTGATCCAAGAGCTCCTTGAGGGAAGAGATCTCCATTGGATCCATCTGTTCGGCGAATTCTGAATCGATGTGGGGGCTGTTTTTGATGACTTGAGAAGTCATCATCAGCGGGACAGCCGATCGGGCGGTCATGACGAAGCCGCCCAGCCGGAGAGTTTGGCCTAGGGCCAGGACTCCCCCAGAGGTGATGTTGTCAAAGACAACGAGACGAGGCATCAAGCCTTATCGCGACGACACAGTGGAACTCTCAATGAAAGCACCATGTTGGTGTCAAAATTGGCGGATCTCGGGTAGGGGGTCCTTAACTATGCGTCTAAGGCTAATGGTAACAGGAGACTGGGGACACGATGTTTACCCAGGTTCGGGCCCTCTTGATGGAGGTAATACCCTACTTCCTGCTTGATTGATCTTGATGATATGAGTATTACAAGAGTTGATCTACCACGAGATCAGAGAGGCTAAACCCTAGAAGCTAGCCTATGGTATGATTGTTGTTATGTCCTACGGACTAAACCCTCCGGTTTATATAGACACCGGAGGGGGCTAGGGTTACACAGAGTCGGTTACAGAGAAGGAGATCTACATCCGAATTGCCAAGCTTGCCTTCCACGCCAAGGAGAGTCCCATCCGGACACGGGACGAAGTCTTCAATCTTGTATCATCATCATCCAATAGTACGGCCAAAGTATATAGTCCGGCTGTCCGGATACCCCCTTATCCAGGACTCCCTCAATCGTGTAGCATGCTGGCTCGTGCGGCGCGTTGTCCCTCGTGGTGTAACACGGTGCCTCCGGCACGAGGGAACCTCCTGCTCGCCTTTGGCTCGTTTAATTTTCATAAACATCTTGAAGGGGGGCATAGGTCGAAGTGTGTGTTGGTCGTGCATGGTGCTGGTTCATGCGGGTTGTCCCTCGTGGTGTGACACGGCGCCTCCGGCGCGAGGCAACCTCCAGCTTGCCTTCGGCTCGTTTGATTTTCATAAACATCTTGAAGGGGGGGCATAGGTCGAAGTGTGTGTTGGTCGTGCAACATGTTGGTTCGTGCGGCGCGTTGTCCCTCGTGGTGTGACACGGCGGCTTCGGCGCGAGGGAACCTCCTGCTCGCCTTCGGCTCGTTTAATTTTCATAAACATCTTGAAGGGGGGCATATGTCAAAGTGTGTGTTGGTCGTGCAGCGTGCTGGTTCGTGCGGCGCGTTGTCCCTCGTGGTGTGACATGGCGCCTCCAGCGTGAGGGAACCTCCTACCTGGTCGTGCAAAAGGCAAGCTGCTTTGTTTTGGAACGCATGGGTTTAAAGAATGTGCAGTCACGTCTACTTCAGAGCTAGGCTTTGTTGAAGATATATATGTGTGTGCGTGCATGCACATGTGTGCATACTACGAAGGCATTCGTATGTTGCCTCCGGAGGCACGGGTTTGAAGCGTGTGAAGTCACGTGTGCGTAGGAGCTAGCCACGGTTGAGGCGCTCTTGGTATGTGTGTGTGTGGATATTGCCCGGAGGCATGGTGACCCAGGCTTTGGTGGCACAAAGCCATGTCACCTCTGGAGGCACGGGAGGGTGGTCTCCAGAGTCACGCGTAAGGGTATGTATGTGTGTGGATATTGCCCGGAGGCATGGTTACCCAGGCTTTGGTGGCACAAGGCCATGTCAGCTCTGGAGGCATGGGAGGGTGGTCTCCAGAGTCACGCGTAAGGGTATGTGTGTGTGTGGATATTGCCTGGAGGCATGGTGACCCAGGGTTTGGTGGCACAAGGCCATGTCGCCTCTTGAGGCACGGGAGGGTGCTTTCCAGAGTCACGCGTAAGGGTTCGTTTTGTGAATCACTACTGTCGTACAAATAAGAAGAGGCATTGTTGTTTATAGTTTACTGGCACTCTCTGATGATGTAAGAGGCACTGTTGTCAAAATAGTTCTCTTTACAACATGAACACGCAATTTCTAACTACATTACACAGAAATGTGAGTTATTGATAAACTGTTTTTTCACGTCTAGATAAAATCATCCTCGCGGGCTAAATCAAAAGTTTTAGTATTCATTTTTGCTTAAGATCTTGCTAATATTGTCACCCATTTCACTAGCTTTGACTTGATTCATCTCGCTATTTAAGAGAATGTACATTGCCTCTGCCCTCCAGTCTTCGACCTCATCCTGTGAAATTTTGCCGAGAAGAGAAGTATATTATTCGAGTTTGTGCATATAAGTTGTTTATAAGTAAATATATATAAACTTACTGTCAAATCTTCCAGGTCTTCGACAAACTTTTCACCATTGTAGAGGAATGCAACCTTTAAAACAGAAAATGTTGATTCTCCCTTTTCTACCACTAGAACATCTTGCACGGTATGAATCTGCCATCTTGAACCCTTGGCATTCATTGTTTGTCCTAGTATGATGTTGAAGACTTCTTTAAACCTAGGTACCTGGGAATATTTCATTTTGTAATTAATTGTTTTAATATTGCAACTTGTAAAACTGAAAAAATTGTTATATATAAATGCTTACGATTGCCGACTTATGAACATGATATTCCTGAAACTGTCTTTCTCTTTCTTATTTAGCATCTTCATATTGCTGAAGAACTCGACATGCTTCTTTTTGATGCAATTTGTCGATGTCTATCTTTTCTTTCTCAAATTCCTCGTAAGTCGTTTCTCGGGGATCAACAATGTGAACTTTGTGTTTGTATTTGTCCGGCACATGTAGTACATAGCGGTCATGCTTCTCCATTGGAATGAATATTTGTGTACAAAATACTTGTTGCTTAGATGACAGCTTAATATAAAGTAATTTAATAGAACACATATTTTCTGATTTTTTTCATGGAAGAAAGGGTTGTTACCATGTTTGCTGTTGAGAGCTTTTTCCGTTGATTTTCCTTGAGATACATGGGAACCAGCTGATTCTTTATTTTTTGCAACTCATTTTTAAATTTGTAATACTAGTTTTGTGTTTCTTTAAATCCATTATATGATGCAAACAATATTTATGATGAAAAAAACTGTTAGAAAAAAGAGCTGTGTAACAATATAAAAAGAGTAGTTGTTGCAATATACACAAGTTTTTGCTTTTTAAAAGTTTACCTCTGCAAAGTTTGGGCCTAATATTACTCTGTCACTCTGTTTTGAATATTTTTTGCTTTCCCAGATTTTTGCTATGTCATCGAGGACCCTCTTTTCCATATGATGTGGTATGTTCGTCTGTGCTGGTCTTGGACCAAATACAGCCTTCAGTTGGGCTCTAGTAAGTTGCTTGCTTTCACTGCCCTGCGGATGCGCCTAAATATTGTTTTGCTGCAACAGGGAGATAAAATAATTTTGGAGGTCACGGTCAGTGAGAAACAGATTCTTACATTATTTTTGGCCTCTGTCCAACTATTTTGAGGTGCAATAGAAAACAACTCACTTTTTGTATTCCTCTTGCTAGCTGTCGCTCATGATTGGATGGAAGTGGTCGGACGCCTCCTTTGTGTGTTGGAAGCAATGAGAATGTTTTGGATATGGACTGGTGCTTTGTCTTTTTTCTGTTTTGTTTCATCTGTTTCTGTTAGTGGAAGCAGATATGTAATATGTAAGCTCTCGTGATACGAAAGACATTGGTGAACCGTGGGATGGGTAGGTTATTACAAAAAAAAGATAAGTAGAAATGATTTTCTTACCTTTGTTGGTGGAAAAGAACTTTGAAGTTTCTGGTTTGAATTCTTTGATTCTTCTAGGTAGTTGCTCCCACTTTACTTTGTTTGTTTCACCAAATATGGCTGTAAAAAGGAACTCTGGTTTCCACTCGGCATCTACGTTGCTTTGCTGCATGGAGGTCATCGGATATTCTTTTATTTTGCTTTCATGAGATAATTGAAGTATTCAAGTAGTGCTGCTAGTAAAAATTAAAATTGTTGCTCTTGTACTATTCACTTACATCGAAATCCTCATCATCTTTTATGAGATCAATGCCATTCCAGTATTTTGCAAATTGAACCATGAAGTGTCTGCATTGGGTACCCTGCTGTTTTGGCACGCAAACTCTGTTAGGTGTTTCTGCTATCCTCGACTAGTTCGGTTCGCTATTGGCTTGTAGCTCCGCTTCGCTGTAATGCTTCTTCATGAGTGTGTGCATCATTTCTGTGTTATTGTTGGGTTTTGCCATTAATAAAGGGAATGCAGGAATTGGAAAACCAATTAGAAAACAAGGTGGAATTGACGTACCAGTTCTTGGTGATCTTTATGTTGTGTTTTCCATGTATTTTTTCCGTCTTCGTGTTTGTAATTCAGTTGGTCAAGTATGTCGATGGAGCTCGTGTACTTGTTGAGCACGTACAACGTGTAGTGTTTAGCTGTGTTGTGAGGTATCATAATCTGCAGTGTTTGGAGACAGAGTGATTTAAAGTTCATTCTTGTCAGGAGAATTAAATGACATGTGAATGTGCAATCTTTAGGAAGAATGAATTATGTTTCTATATTTCTATTAACTTACCACCTTTTTCTTTAAAAGTTCCTTCCCTGTTACAAGGGTTGCAAAATGTTTCAATGCTTCTTCCTCATTGAATTCTGCTAGTCCTCCTTTTTCTCCAATTTTAACACCGAGCACGATCTGCGACCAAAAAGTTTTCTACTTTTTAGTTCAATCTTTATAATCACTAAAATGATGCAAGTGTTTTTGTCAATTTGGACTTCATACGTTTGCAAATTCTGCGGGAAGTATGGCTTTATTGGTTGTGTTGTATTGTTGATGCACTATCCATTCGTCGAACAATGCGTTTGCGATGGAGCCCTCCATTTGTCCATCATCTCCTTTCTGCAGATGTTCCAATATTTGTTTTCCTATAATCCAATCGGGTCGCATCGAGCTAATATATACGTTTAGACTGCAGGCAGGAAAAGTTTATACATTAGTTAGTTGGTTTAAAAATGGGCAACATTTCTTTGTTTTTTGTTTATGCAAGAGAAAGTACTTACTCTATGCATTCGTCATGTCCTTCTTTTCTGAATAGGTATTCATGGAGTGCTCTGGCTTTGTTCATAAATTTGAAATCTCCTGGGACAAAAGTAGGAATCATGATTTCTCCAAGGAGCCTTCTTGAAGGCTTTACTGGCCTTTTCTTGACCGAGATTTTCTTGTCTGGGCTGTTCTCAGATGATTAAGGCATTGAATGTTCTCCTGATTCTTGCTGCAAGATTGTCAGATACGGCTTGGCATCTTTGTTGAATTCATAGCTTTCATAGTCGTTCAGCCATGTTTTGATTACATCGAACTGATAGCCCATCTTTACATATTCGTTGTATACATCTAGTTGTAGCGGGTTAAGGCTTGAAAGAAATTCATCAACTTCTTCATGCTTTTCCATTGTTTTTGGTTTTAGGAAGTCTAAAGAGATGGTGCTGGAGGTGCCTTGCTGATTGCTTGTTGAGCTTGTTTATTCTTGAAGAAGAACACGCTGTTTCTTCTGCTCAGAAACCTGTTGTTGTGTATTTGGTACGTCGTTGCTTCTGTCATCCTCTTTTAAATCAGTGCCTGCTTGTTCCAGTTGCTCTGTGCTCGTGATATCGTTGTTGATATTTTGCTCGTCCATTTTCTCTTCGGCATGGTGTGGTATCTTGTCGTCCGGTGGTGGTTGATCTGGTTCTATTGGTGGATCATTTTGTTCGTGGTCTGTGCAAGATTGTTGGGCGATGGCGTGGCTACTGACATCCATAATCTCTTTGCATTTACTGGATATTTCAATAACTTCATGCTCTTGTGTGGTTGTCGCACGCATAATATGTTCTTTTGGCTCGGGAGTTGGCGGAAACTCTTCTAGTACACAACATTCTGCCTGTTGCATTTCTTTGTCTTCCATATCTACTTCATACTTCAGCATATCTGTAAAACAATAATTAAAAAAATTACATCTTCTAGTGTTATGAAATTGTAAGGTTTAGTTTCTGAAGAGACTAACCGGTTGTACACTTGATTAGTGACAGTTTGGTATTCCCTCTGTGTTGACTGATTAGTTGATATAGAATTTTTTTTCCTCAACTCTGGTACTTGTTCTGGCTTTAAGGTTGCTGTTGTTCCATCGTTGGAGTAGTGCTTCAGGTTCATGTACATATAAAATGCGCAGTCCATTCTGCATGTAGAGGAATGGTACTAGTAAGATTGTTCTTGCATTGAAAAAAAGAAATAAGTGAAAATGTTGGAAGTGCTTACGTGTCTTCTCCTTGAAGTGGCACCTATAGTTTGACCTTTTTGAAATGGTCGATGCTTTTTTCTGAAAGATGTAGCTCTGTGCTTATGTGCTTCCAGATTTTCATTAATTTGCTAGTTACATTGTTGAAGAATTCTATTGTGCCTGGATATGCAGTTGAAGAGTCAAGGAGTTCAAAGCGCTGTTTTTGCATGTTAACTGTGATGGTGAAGTAATGACTTATAGTTTCATCTTGCTCAAACCCGCACAATGAACATGGTAGAAGGAACCGCAAAACACAAAATAAAAAGAAAACATTTGGAAATCTTCTTATATTTAGAAACATAAAATAAAAAGAGAACTTTGCATAACATATACACAATTTGTGTTTTGTTTTTGAAACAGCTGATCTCCTTACCATGTTATAATCTTGCATTTTTTCTTCTTCTTCCATGTTGAAAAATGATCTAAGCCTTGCAGGTAGTAATTTTTTTTCTAATGTGTTGTTGATCATTATTTTTTTAGCACATTGTATCTTCGTCGTCGGCTTCCTTTATTGAGTGCTGCTTGTTTCATCACAGATACACAAAGGGAATTTGTTAGTTCAGTTATAGGGGAAGTTTATCTATTTATAAAGTCATATATATATATATATATATATATATAGTTTTAAACGTGATTCTTTTGCCGTGATATTTACTTACAGTGTTGCTTAACGACAGAATCTTTCTCTGTGTGCCATTGAGTTGTTTTCTCAAGATTGTTAGCATGGGCTCGATTGCTTTGGTACGTACTGATTTACCGACCTTGAAGCTTTCGGCGACATGGCCTAGATTTACATCAAACTTGTCCGTTGTAATGAAAAGTTGATCCCTGCAAAGTATATTTAGAAAAACATTTTAGTTCACACATGATACAGTCAAAATGATCGTGTGTAAGAATGTTTTCTGTGTTAGTTGCATGAACTTACATTTCTCTCTTTGTCCATGGCTTGCATACAGCGTTGTACATGTCTTCGATGGCTTTGTTGACGGAATCGCTATCTTTGCCCCCTTTCTCCATTGTGCCTGCGATGATTTTGAATTTAATGTAAATAATTCCAAGTCACAAGATCACAAGATAGCAATTAAGTTTCTATTGTCTTGCCTGCTTCGATGCTGGAAGATATGTCCTGTCCAGTGTTGTTCCTTTCTTGTTCTCCTTCTTCTTCCTGCAACATGTTTTGTTCTTCTTTTTGTGTTGTACCCTTTTGTTCAGTTTCTGCTCCATCCTTATTTGAGTCGACTGTGCTTTTCTTAGCATCATGTTTTTCCTTGTCAACCGTTATGTCTTGCTGGTGGTCTTTTCCGTCTTCTTTTTCAGTCTCGACCTGGATGGCACTGACCTCTCTGCCAGGGGAATTGGCATCGTATGACGGTGTAGGGTTTTGTTCGATAGTTTCTGGTTCTTCCTCTAGAACAATTTGTGTGTTTGCTTCATTGGTTGTATCTCTGTGGTTGCCTTCATCGTGTTTCTGCTTTATCATTTAAAAAACATTGAAATAATTTAACTTGCTACTTTGTTTTAATTATAGCAGCTGTTATGGGAAAATAGCGAAGCGTTTGGTGCGTGCTTTGAGCTATTTTGATTGTGATTAAGTTGTCATTTTGTGGAAACATTTTTTGCAACTTCACCTGTTGAGCTGTCGTTGGTGATGCTAACTGTTCCACCCGTTCTTTATTGATTATTTTTTCTTGGGTATCGTCTTGTTCTTTATTTTGGTGTTCATCGTCACTGTCATGGTTTTTGTCTTGCAGCTGTTCAATCATAAAGGTGGTAAGTTGGAGTGCATTTGAGTTCTCATGGAACTACTTTATATTTTCATAGAATCAGCTTATGTAACTTTACCTCATCAGTCATTGCTGCTTCTGTTGTCTCTACTTCTGTTCTCGTTGCTGCTGGTGACTGTTGTGCTTGTTCTTTGTTGAGTGGAGGTTTTTGGGCATCTTCCTGTTCTCTCTTTTGGAGTTCATCGCCACTGCCGTCGTTTTTGTCTTGTAGCTTTTGAAACACACAGGTGGCTAAGTGGCAGTGCATTTGAGGTTCAACAGGGCTATTTTATACTTTCAGAGGATCAGCTTATGTAACTTTACCTTTTCAGTCGTTGTCGCTGCTGCCGTCTCTGCTGCGTGTTTTTCGGTGAGTGAATATTTTGGGGCTTGGTCTTCTTTCACATTGATGTCTGCCGTTTGAAGAACATGTTGCCCTTCTTCAGTGGCCTCCTTTTGCTCATTTGTCTCCTCTCTCTGGGATGGAGGAAAGTAGTGAAATGTGAAATGCGTATTTTTGAACTATAAGATCATTCAGAGGTATTCTGTGTTTTCACCTCTGTACTTGTTACTGCTGATTGTTCTACGTGTTCTTCGTTGAGTGGTGTTTTTGGCTGCTTCTCTTGCTCTTTATTTTGCTTGCAGCTGTTCAAATATAGAGGTGGCAAAGTGAGAGTGCATTGGAGTGAATACATGTGTGGTAGGTTGGAGTTTATTTGATTGTGTACGCAGCAATTTTATAATTTCATAGTTGCAGATTCGGAAATTTACCTTTTCAATCAAATTTCACTGGGCTGTCTCTGGTAGTTGTTGTTTGGTGAGTGAATTTTTGGTGGCTTGGTCTTCAGTGGCATTATTGTCTACCATTTGAAGAACATGTTCGGGTTGTTCACTGGGCTCCTCTGGTTGTGTTTGATGGTCTTGATTGTTGGTGCTCTCTTGAGCTTCTTGTGCCTGCACCAACAAAAAAAGTATTTAAGAAATGGGTGCATCTCTGATTGTTGAGTTACAATTTTTTTATAAGACCTCTTTCTCTGGATTTGCAGGACTGTCTACTGCTAGAACTACGGCTTCTGCTTGTCTCGTGCTGTCCTCTAGTTTTTCTTGTTCAATGTCTATGCCAGTGCTTTCGCTTGCTTCCTCTTCCTGTTTAATAAAAATTGAAATTATAGTTTGAACTTCATTTGTGTCTCAGCTTTGTAACCTCACCTCTTCAGATGTTGTTGTTTGAAATTCTATGTGTTTTCCAGTTTCCTTTGGTTCGCTCCTTCTTGATCTTAGAGATTAATGTACTTGTTTGTTTTCTGCATTTGTTCAAATAAAAGGGTGAGACATCCCTTATAATCCTTGTATTGGGGTGGTGGGGTGTATTACGTAGTTCAGACATCATGAATGGTTTGAAAAGGGTTTGTTGTTGATTTTTTACCTCTGTGTTGATGACTGGGTTATTCGTGCCTGCATCGATTGTTTCTTTGTCAGGTATAACAGTCTCTAGTTTCTCATCGGCTTGGACGTCTTGGGTTTTCTCCTTTATACTCGTGATGGTGATACGCAATGTTGTGGCACTAGAAATCTCTTGTGCACAAACTTCCTGTTCTGTGGCTCCTTCCTCTGTTTGAGGTTCACTATGGGGTTCAATTTCAACACGGGTTGTCTCTTGGTCTTGCAGTGATTGTGATACCTGGAGTTCAAACTATATGAGTTTGCGGTTCACTTTCTTTCCTGCCATTATGAGTTTCTGGTGTGGGGTGTAGTGGGTTGTGGAAGTTTACCTCCTCTTTGTTGTTTTCTTCTTCTTTGTCATTTGTTATGCTAACGGTTGATTGTGGGTGAGCCTCTTGCATTTGGTTGACGGGACTGCTGACTTGACTGTTCTCGAGCTGAGCCTATATTTTGTTGGAGGTTTGTCAGTTAACTTATAACTCTATCCAGTTTTGAAAGGAAAAATGGATGTTCATACTGACCTCTTCACTAGTTCTGACGTCGATCGTATCTTGTGCTTGTGTTGGGGTAGTTGTTGTTGTAGCACTGTCTGTTGTGAGGTTGCTTAGTTTTTTGCGTTCATTCTTCTTTTTTGGGTTGTTGACATCATCCTGCTGTTGGAGTTCATCTTGGGTTGGCATGCTATTGGTACGTTCCTGAAAGCATTGAGACAGTTCTTTTCAGTTGAGGTATGAAAACAGGGGTTTGCTTTAGGGTGCGGATGGCACCATGCATTACTATTTATTTACCTGCTTTTGCCGCTTTATCTTCTTCCTGTCAATGCCCACGCCCCTTGATTTTGTTCTTCTCTTCCTCTCTTCATCCTCTTCTTCTTTCTTTCTTTTTCTCCTCTCTCTTTGTTTTGTTGTGGCTACGATTTCATTCGTGTGGTTGGCATCGACTAGTCTACTTGATGCTTGCTCTAGTGTCTGCAGGATCGCGCTGTCTATGAGGTACCTTGTGCAAACTATGTCCTGAAATTGTCTGAGTTGTTCTAGAGAATCCATCAGGGCAATTGTTTGTTGCATGACTTTGTCCTTGTTTTTTAATCCAATCTCTCTTCTTTTTTGTTGCATCGGTCTTTAGCCCTGGTGGTTACTGCGGGTAACTGCTCTGCTTCATGGAGCACTTTTTCCAACAATTTGTTTATCCTTTGGAATCTTTCTTCTGGTCCTGTGCTGATGTTTTGTTTGGTTCCGTGCTTCCACTGGTGCCGATACGTGGTTCGCGCTGGAGTTTGGGTGGAGGTTGTAGCAGTTTGGTTGTGTGCTGGTGTTGTTGTTCTTTACAATGTTCTCCTGCTATCTGGTGAATTGAAGACGAAGTTGATGATGTGCTGGTATAGTAGATCCTCTCTGCTGTTCCTTTCCATGTCTGCATCATTTCGGTGGAATGGAGTTGATTAGAATGGAAACTGTTTTCAAAAATGGAAGGACTGATTTATGTACAACAGAGCTATACCTGTATCTTGCCAAATTCATAGTCATCTGGTCGTGCTTTTTCGTCCGTTTTCATGTCTGTTCTAGCTATTTTAGCTAGGTCACTCTCTTTGAGATGGTTTGCTCGTGGTAATGAGGTCTTGTCCATTGTCTTTGCAATCTTCCGCATTTCTTTTGTGTCGGTTGGCAGCAGCAGGGAGTCAAGGTACATGATTACTGGTCCCTGTGCCAAACCATTGACGTGATTTTTGTTCTTTTCTTCCTGAGACAACATCTTGTGCTTCTGCCATGTCTTGGCTCCTTCCCTAATACATTCGACGATTACTTCGCAGAAATCCATCTTTGCCATTTATGGATAGTCCATGTCCTTGACCATTATAGCTTGCCAGGTCAGCGCTTGACCTGCAGACAACATTGTGGAAAAAATAAGGAAAAATATTTTAACTGATTTCCTGTTTGACTGTTTGTCTTCTATTTCCACCAATATTTGTAGCTTCTCAAACAGTTGTTTTGGCGCGAATTTTGTATCTTTGAAGCCAAGGTCTGACACCAGTTCTTTCATTGAAGCTGGGCTAGTCTCTAGCCTTGGTGCTAACCTTTGTGTGCCGTTTGGGTATCCAAACACCTTGTGGATAGCTTCCTTGGTAATCTTGATTTCTTTGTCTTTGGTACCATCACCGAAGGTTATTGTCATGGTTTCTGTGTTGAGGTTGTCGTAGATGTGTGCTGCAAGCGGTCTGTAGATGGAGCACGTTATTTTGCAGTTCTCTATGCTGCCAAATCCTGCCGTCCTAATATCTTTCTTGTGATAGTCTTTAAGTAAATTCCATGCTTTCTTGACATGAGCGAATGCTGCCCCTGCCTTGATTTCGCTTTTCTCTTCGTCCGTTTCTTGCTGTTCTTCGTCAACTGTTGGTGCTGCCAATTCTTTCCCACTTGTCTTTCTTCTTTTTCTATCCTTCTTGCCTGATTTGGGCTGTTTTAGAAGAAGAAAAAAGAAAGTGTTTTGTTAGAAAGGAACGTTAGATCCCTAAAGCTGAATAGTGGTATTCATAATTAGTGCATAAGTGTGTTTTTACATCATCGTCATGTTCTGCATCGCTGTCATGCTCTTCGGCATCATTTTCGTCTGTAGGAATGAAATTTGCATCATGTTGTCTGTCATCGTCGTCATCATTGGTATCTGAACCTTTGATGTTGGTATCGTCTTGTTATTTTTATATCCTTTGTCGTTTGTTTTTCTTCTTGCGTTCACCTTGTTTCTTCATACCGGTTGGTTCTATTGGCGGGAGTACCATTAGAGGTAATGGTTGATGCTGCAATGTACCAGTGTTGACGATGTTTTTAGCATTGTCCTTTTTCTTTTGCCTTTTTGCTCCAGGAGTAAAAACAATGATGGTATCTGATTTTCTCTTTTTTTTGCTTGTTGCTAGGTGTTTAATCCTGTTGAGCCTTGTGTAAGTTACCATTTCTGCCGCAGGTGGTTTGTTCCCCATGTTCTGTTCTATGTCCGTTTCTGATGAATGAGGAGACATGCTTTGTGTTTGTGTGCTCTCAATATCACCATCTTCGTGTCCTGCACAATGACTAGGTAATGAAAAACGATCTTCTTTTGTAGGAAAATAATTTATACACATTTAAAATATATATCTTCCACGATTATTCATAAGGAATGTGAAATTCCCAAAGGGGATTTTTAGTTTTCTTTTTTGGGTTAAGAAAGGTTATTTCTACTGTTATCGATTGAGCTAATCAGGGTATTGAAAAAATATTAATTATGGTTATGAGTGGAGCTAGGGAAGTGAAGTTAGGGTGAAGCATTTTCTGAGACAAAAATGCACTCTACAGGTGATATTTCATAATGGGAGGAATATCATCAATGAGAGTTGAAGATTTATTTAGTAAGTTAAACTGTTTTTTAATTAAATATAAGATAGTGTGCGAACATTTTTAATGTTTTCTATAAAGAAATATATAAAAAGTGGAAGGTAGTTTTATTTGTAGACATAGTTAAGTTATTGTTGTCAAGGATAGCAGTTATGTTATTAATGTCTCAATACAGTTTTTTGCAGATAGACAGTGGACTCTTTTGGTCAAACCTTTGACAGGAGCTTGCTGGATTGCATGCTCTTCAGCAGGGTCTTCGTCAGTATTTTGCTGGGTTTTAGCTTCTTCCTGAGGATTTCTCATTACTGCATAAAAAATGGGCAGGTGTTAGAAGCAGAGTCGAGTGTCACAAAAAAAAGCTGTGTGGCGTGAAAACAAATTTGTATGGATAGAGAGGCACGGGTTGTTTTACCCTAGAAGCACAGGGTACATCTATTCTTTGTTCACGGTTTATCAGACCAGAGGCACTTAATTTGAAAAATGGTTACATTGAATGGACAAACGATGTAGAAAATGCCGTACGGTTATCATGTTTTGGCCTCTCAGGATGCTTGCGGGGTTTGGATCTATCAATGTATTCTAGTCAGTGACGTTTCAAGTTTAGTACCTTTGAGCACATATCGTATGGCGAAAATTCCAGGGCGGAGAGCTGTAGCATTTCTATTAAATCTCATCTCTCCGCCAATTCAATTTGTTAGAAAAATTGATTTTAGGTTATTAGAAAACTCCTTGGTAGCGGTGGCTAGGGTTGCTGTTCCTTGAAGTTGAAAAATCACTACGATCTACCCGGTGGAATGGAGTGGGATAGAATGATAATTACATTCAATTAGTTGTGCGGTGTTCTTCGGTTCCATCTGCTTATTGTGTCATTGCTCTTTTTTGTTGCGATTTCCGCTGCCGCTGTCGAAGTCCTCGCCGTCAGTCGCCGCAGCCGGAAGGGTTATTGGTGTTCTCGAGGGTAGTGTGTGGCTGTGTGTATGTCGGATTGGAGGGTGGTTGGCGAACGTGGTAGCGGTTTGTCCGGTGATGCGAACTCGATTTCGAATTTGTGTTTGTGTGTAGAAGGAAGGAGGAGAGCGTGCGGGAGTGATGAAGGTTTTGAGATTTACTTTGCGGAAGGGGAAGCAAGCTAGTAGAAGAGGGAGGGAGAGATGGAAACCATCGAACCGTCTCTAATCTGCAACCGTCCGTTTGAGCATCAAGATCTGTTTTTCTGATGTTAGGCTCGGAAGTGTAGGTTCTACATGCACGTAGATGCAGGCACAGAAGGCACGACAGTGTAGGTTCTACAAGTAGGTAGAGAACCACGGGACAGGCAAGAGTCGCGTGAGGCACGTGGATGTAAGCATCGGAGGCATGAAAATGAAGGCAGTACAGGCACGAACATGCTACTTTTTGAGGCACGGGTGTCAACCCTGAGGATGTACAAGATTGCTGTGGCAGAGGCATGTGTTAGAATGCTCTGTTAAAGAGGCATGGTTGTGAAGTCTCAGGAGCGACGCGGGCGTGGCCGTGGGGCCATTTAAGAGTCACGGCGTATGTTACGTTAGGCACGTGAGGCATGTGGGTTCAGGCACGGAAGGGAGAAAAGGTGAATCCACAACAGGCACGTACGTGTGTTTTCTCAAGTCACAGGTGTGCAGTCTCTGGATGCACAAAAGTGTGGCAGCAGAGGCATGGGTCTGACTACTCAGTTACAGAACCACGGTTGTGAAGTCACGTGGGTGTGGCTCTACGGGGAACGTAAGAGTCTCGGCAAGTGTCACGTTGCGGGCGTGGGTGCAGGTACGTAAGGCACAGTAATGGAGGCACTACAGTTACGTACGTGCACTCTCTGGATGCACAAAAAGTTTTGCGGCAGAGGCATGGATCTGAGTACTCGGTTAGAGAACCACGGTTGTGAAGTCACATGGGTGTGGCACTATGGGTCACGTAAGTGTCGCGGCATGTGTCACGTTGCGCACGTGGATGTAGGCACAAGAGGCACAACATTCAAGGCAATGGAGGCACGGACTTGCGGCTTCCCAAGGCACGGGGTATCAACCCTGCATATGCAAAAGTAGTGCAGTTGCAGACGCACGTGTCAGGATGCTTGGTTATAGAGGCACGGTTGTGAAGTCTCAGGAGCCACGCATGTCACGTTGCGCACACGGGTGTAGGTACGTGCAGGCACAGAAATGAAGGCACCACAGGCACGTACGTGCACTCTCTGGATGCACAAAAGTGTGGCGGCAGAGGCATGGGTCCGAGTACTTGGTTACAGAACCACGGTTGTGAACTCACGTGGGTGTGGCACTATGAGGGACGTAAGAGTCTCGGCAAGTGTCATGTTGTGCACGTGGGTGCAGGTACGTAAGGCACAGAAATGAAGGCACCACAGGCACGTACGTGCATTCTCCGGATGCAAAAAAAGTGTGGCGGCAGAGGCATGGGTCCGAGTACACGGTTAGAGAACCACGGTTGTGAAGTGACGTGGTTTGTGGCACTACGGGGCACGTAAGAGTCTCGGCAAGTGTCGCGTGAGGCATGTGGGTGCAAGGACGTAAGGCACAGAAATGAAGGCACCACGGTTGTGAAGTCACGTGGTAGTGATGAAGTGGAGCCTTTGTACAGGCATGTGGATGCAGGAACATGAGGCACGGAAGTGCAGGTTCTACAGGAACGTAGATGCAGGCACAGGAGGCACGGAAGTGTGGGTTCTACAGGCAGTTAGAGAACCACGGGACAGGTAAGTGTCGCCCGAGGCACGTGGCTGTAAGCATTGGAGGCAAGGAAATGAAGCGAACGCAGGCACGGACATGCTGCTTCTCGAGGCACGGGTATCAACCCTGTGGATGTTCAAGAGTGCGGTGGCAGAGGCATGTGTTAGAATGCTCGGTTAAAGAGGCACGGTTTTGAAGTCTCAGGAGTGACGCGGGCGTGGCAGTGGGGCCATGTAAGAGTCACGACGCATGTTATTACGTTAGGCACGTGACGCACGTGGGTGCAGTTACGGAAGGCAGAATTGGTGAATCCACAACAGGCACGTACATGTGTTTTGTGAAGTCATGGGTGTGCACTCTCTGGATGCACAAAAGTGTGCCGGCAGAGGCATGGGTCCGACTACCCGATTAGAGAACCACGGTTGCGAAGTGACGTGGGTGTGGCACGACAGGCCCCGTAGGAGTCACGGCAAGTGTCACGCAAGGCACGTGGATGTAGGCACGTGAGGCACGGCATTGAAGGCACATGAGGCACGGATGCAGGTACAGGAGGCACTGAAGTACTGAACCTAGGAGGAGACCTTGTGTGAGTGCGGAATTTTTCAAGATTTACTGTGGAAGAGAGGAAGCAAGAGAGTAGTGGAGGTGGGAGAGATGGAAATGATGGAACCGTCTGTAATCTTCGACGGTCTCATTTTAGCATCAAGATTCGTTCTGTCTGGCTTTGTTTTTTTTGTTCGTTGTAGCGTCTTATATATGTGTGAGGCACGGAACACCAGGCTCTACAGGAACCGACGTTGGAATTATAGAGGCACTGGTATCGACTCTGTGGATGCACAAATGTGTAGTGGCAGGGGCATGCATCTGAAGACTTACTCATAGAGTCACGGCTGTGAAGTCTTTAGAGTTACGAGCGTGTGTCACCACGGGCATGTGAGAGTGATGCGTCGGAAGTGTGGTAGTAGAAGCATCGGTGCAAATAGTAGTCAGAGAGTATCGGTTGTGGGTCCACATGTGTGAAGTATGTGCAGCATTGGTCGTGCAGTAGTAGCGGCGTGCGTCGGGAAAGGTGCGAGGAGTTCAACATAGTACGTGCTTAGTATCTGAACACAGTGCACACTATCTAAGCGTGCCAGTGCAGTGTGTGCTTGAATGGTTTATGCAGAAACATTTGTTACGTGCTTAATCGGATGATTTGACGGTTGCTTTTCCCGGCAATCGCGAGCACTGCCACTCGGCGGTTGCCCCGGCGCACAGCAACCGCGAGCGCATGTCTACTGCCCTCATTACCATGACGAGGCCGCGTCCAACCGCCTCCTCCACGACCCAAACCTTGGCATAAAAGGGAAACTGCGCTTCCATAGCCGCTAAATTCCGAAAACACTATTGCCGCTCCATCTCAACTAGCAACTCCTCACAATCTCTGTGTCAAGGCCGCCATCGCTGGAGGAGCGTAATGGCGGAGGAACCGTCTGCCAAGCGTCCCCGTGGTGAGACGTCCAACCAAAGCACCAAGGTTGACGATGTTCAGGTCCCCAGTCAGAAGCACGACTACAAAGTGCACCTCAAGGAGATTGGCATCCACGGCAAGGAAAAGCTGGATGTCGTATGCACCAGCACTCCTGACAAAGCCAACAAGATGATCAGCAGTATCCTGAAGAGGGTCTGCGGCTTGTACCCTCAGTACATCGGCGTTGATGTCAAGTATACCAGGGTAGAGGTTCTGCAGTTATGCGTGGAGGAACTCTGTCTGGTATACCACATCACCACAGCAACAAAATGGTGAACCATCCTACAGCTTCAACCTCTCCATGCTCCTGTTTAATTAGCATTTCACCCTGAAATTTGATTAAATTGGTTTATTGAATTGATGTATCAGTGAAGTTTCTGAAGTAGATGTAGCAGAATAGATTTTAAACTTGACTCACCAGATCAGTTTATGTATTTGATGCACTAGATTAATTTATGAATTTGATGTATGAGATTATTTTCTGAACTTGGTGTTCTAGTGCACTTTCTGTTCTAGTGTAGTTTCTATATTTGATGTTCTAGTGTAGTTCAGTTTCTTGAATTGATGTGTTAACGTGGGTAAGGAGTAGATAGGTCATTTATTCAAGTGTAAATACCAAAAATAAAAATGACATGTTGTGCTTGTATTTTATTTCTGAACTCTGCATAGCAGTTTCTGAAAAAAAATCGTCCATGAATTATACGTACTATATAAGTATTTACTTGATGGATCCACCTTAAATGTGTCATCCCCCTTGCAGGCCCAAGAGCCTGCGCCCGTTCCTGAAGGAGGACAGGTTCTACACCTTTCCCGGCTTTAGTATTGAAGGTGACAAAGAGATGCTGCGAAGTATTGGTATGGAGATCAAACCCGACAAGTACATCGACATCCAGCGCAACTGGAGAGTTCCGTTCAAGGGAAGAAAGAGGTACCACTCTTTGGCTGATTTTGTAGGGAGCGTGATCCACCCATTCTACAAATAGATGAAGGATAAGATTGACAGGGTTGAAGACCATAAACTATGGGGGATCAGCCCACTGCCAAATTACATCATCGAGTATGTAGCGATAGATGAGTACGCCACCTACGATTCTTGGAAGAGAATTGAAAACATCAGAGAAGGACTGGAGAGTGCAAAACAGGCAGAGAAGAATTATGACAATCCTTACTACGTCTACTAGTGATGACCAAAACATAGAAAACTGGTCGTGGAGTTGCTTGTGTTTCTGCTTGTCCTTTCTATTGTTTCAGGTTCGTAGTTTACTTCTGTTAGAACAAAGCAGTTTCTAATGTCATCTGTATCAGGTTAAACAAGTTTGCTTATGTCAAGTTTGTAGTTTGTTTATGTGATTGAACAAGTTATTTAGCTTGCTAAGTACTATGTTTATTCAGCAATCATGTGATTTTGAAGTAGTAATGTTGCTTTTTAGTCTAAAAACAACAAAATACAAAGCAGTCTTTTCACGCTAAGTACAGTTTAGTTGTGCACACAAGCACGGCTTCTTGAGGAGTGGCAGGAGTGGCATGGGTTGCAATACGCAGTTAGAGAGGCACAGGTTTGCAGTCTCTAGAGCCACCGGCGTGTGTTACTGCAGGTGTCGGAGGCACGGAATTGAAGTCTCTACAGAAATGAAGGCACCACAAGCATCCATCCAGAGGCACGTGGACGGAGTAGCAGAGGTGAGCTCCAAATACATAGTTACAGGGTCATGGTTTGGAAGTGTGCAGAGCCAAGGTTGTGTGACATGATGGGGCATGTAAGAGTCATCGCAAGTGTCATGTGAGAGAGGCACCTGGATGCAGGTACGCAAGGCACGGGATGCACTATTGTGACGTTTGTGAAGAGACACGGACGTGGTACCATGACCATGTAAGTGTCGCGGGGCGTGACACGTTAGGCACATGGATGAAGGCACAGAAATCATGGAGGTGAAGACTCAAGAGGCACGGAAGTTGGGTTTTTGTTGTTTCGAACAGCTATCAATACTGTGGATGTTCAAAAGTGTGGTACCAGAAGAATGTTTCCGAATACGTTGTTAGGGAGTCACAGTTGTCAAGCCTCTAGAAAGTCACGCATGTCTGGCATCACGGGCATGGAGTGGTGTGGGGCTTCGAGAGGCATTAGTGGCCCTCAACCCTCTGGATACATGGTGGTGTGGTAGGAGAGGCACCATTGTGGATGCACAGGAGTGAGGCCTCTAACGGCATGAGTGGGTGGCACCACATGCATTTGTTTGAATACTCATTTAGAGAGTCACGTCTGTACTCACGCCAGATGCATGCTGTAGGTTGGTGGCATTCGGCAGCGCACGGTTGCAGAGAGGAGGAATGTTTGTGAAACATCAAAGTCACCGGCGGTCACGCGTGAGGAGTATGCAGAGTAACTGCGCATGTATGCCTAGGGACGGACTTGGGGCACTGGCTTGTATTCGAATGCTTGGTTAATGAAGAATCAACGAACTAGATCAATAAAAAGAGTCTGTTGCTTCATTATCATAGTATGATGTGCGGTTAAACCGTTTTCTGATGTTTTGACGGAGCTAGGCTTGTTCCCTTATCAACAACTTTTTATTCCTTGATGTTGTCGTAGATCTTTCTAATCTCATCGCCCATTTCGCTGGGTTCGATTGTATTTTGATTGCTAAATAGTAGCCTGCATAGTTGTTGTGCTTTCCATTGTTCCGTGCCATCCTAAAAAAAATTTAGTGAAAAATAAGGAGAAAAAACACATCAGAATTAGGTCATGCACTTGTATGATATCTTGCAGATTTATAGCGAGTTTTAAGCAAAAACTTACGTCGAAATTATCTATCTCTTCGACGAAGTGGTTGCCATCAAAGAGATGCGTGAACCTTAGAACAGCAAACGGGGTTTCACCTTTGTTCACCTTTGGAACGCCCTTTAAAAATTGAACTTCCCATTTAGTCCTTTCCTTTTCAAATTTTTCACTGAGTAATATTTCGTATACTTCCTTGAACCTGGGACCTGGGAATTGCATTTTGTTTTTGTTTTAGAGAGACATGTAGTGTAATTTGTAAAACTGAAAGACATTGTTATTTACAATTCTTACTAGTTTGTCTTTATGGTTGTGGTATTTGTTATGCTCCTTTTCTTTGCTGGCTTTGTTGATTTCCATGTCAGCAATTTGCTTACTTAGTTTGCCATCATGCACGTGGTGAGCACGTTGTTTTTTCAGGTATTCTTGCCTCTTCAATTCTTCAAGAGAGGTTTCTTCAGGCTCGATGATTTGAAGCTTCCTTCTATATTTGTCGAGCACTAATGGTGTGTATCGGTCTTCCTTTTCAAATGGCATGAATATCTGCGGTACAAAAGTTTTATTGTTAGAGGAGAGTTTAGAATACAGTATTTTGTTTTAAATGCTTATTTTTATTTTGTTAGAGGAGAGTTTTATCGTTAGAGGAGAGTTTAGAATATAGTTTTAATGCTATTACCTTTTTTGCTGTTTTGAGCTTGTCTGATTGACATTTCTTAAGGAACAAAGGAACCAAGGTATCCTTCTCTCGTGCGAAATCATCTCTGAAGTCCGCCATAGATTTTCTTTTATCCTTTAAACCCAGAATATTCTGCAGGCAACAAATAAAAAACCATAAAAACAAATTAGAAAGAATAGATCGACACCAAGAGATTAAACAATTGTTACAAAAAGATGAGTTTGTATGATCATTGTGGTTTTTTTTTTGAAATTTACCTCTACAAAGCTTGGGCCTAATAATAGTCTATGTCCTTTGTGTGTAGTTTGCTTGCTTCCCTCCCATGCTTCTGCTAACTCATCGAGCACCTTCTTTTCCATTCCTTGACGTTTTTTATTGTTTGCAGGCCCAAATATTTCCTTTAGGTTTGATCCAGTGAGAGTAGTGTTGTTCCCCTGTGGTTGTTCTCTCGAGAATACTACTTCTCTGCTTACAGGTAAAACGGTAGAAGAAAATTTTGTTGAGAATGTCACTAACAAGCAAGCTGATAAACAGGAATTCAAGGTTCTTTCTAGTTTCTGTCTTATTTGTGTGATTGCCGCGTAACATTAACTAATTTCGGTTGGAAAAGGAACCAAGTCACCTTTTGAATTTGACCTGCCATATGTCACTCATGACTATGTCGTAGAGCTCGTTTGCCTTACGCACGTGTCTGAACGAATGCCGGTGTTGCGGGTATTTGTTGGTGCTCCTTGATTGATCCTGGGTTTTTTCGTCTCGCTCTGTCAAAAAAGATAAAAAATTATGGCTGTTGTTTCTAAAAGATATATTTGAATCTCATGTCACGTTGACTGATGGTAAAAATGAAAATAGTTATATTACCTTTCATGGGCGAAAAAAGGTTTATAGTCTCTGGTTTGAAAACTTTGATTTTTTCAGGAAGTTGATGGTGCTTTATTTGGTTGGTTTTACCGAATATGAGTGTGTATACGTACTCTGGTTGACATTCTGCATCCACCTTGCTGGGCTGTAGGCATGTAAAAATGTATGGTTTATAGTTACGTGTTGTCCACCATTGTGAATAAACTAATTGCGGTAATAAAGAAATCAAGTAATTTGACGTGTATGTACTGATAACTTACATGAAAACTCTCTCTGTCCTTGACCAGTTCTTTCTCATTCCAGTGTTTCGCAAATTGGGTCGTGAAGTGTTCGCATTGTGTTCCTTCTTGCTTTGGTGTGCAGACACTGTGAGGCCTTTCTTCTATCCTTGCCCAGTCTGGTTCGTTCTTTTGTTTTAGTTGGTGGTACTTGTTCATCAGCACCGACATCCTTCATATCTGTGATTGCATTTTGGTTTTGTTGTTTGGGTGCGGCATTGATAAAAGTACGAGTATCATACTATCACGAGGAAAATAATAAATCAATGTACAAAAAGTACGTACCAGTTCTGCTTGATGCACATGGTGTTTACTCCAAGACAAATCGGCGTAGTTTACATAGTTCAGTGAGTCAAGGATGTCGATGCTATCTCTGTACTTGTTCATTACATATAGCGTGTAGTGCTTGTCTATGAGATGAGGGATCATGATCTACGTTGAGAGAGGAGATCGTTGTTGATGTAAAAATTGAATTTCATTTAATTGTTGAAGCTCAAGGAGAATAAGTCATGTGTTCAGTAATAGTTCCGAACTTACCATCTTCGACTGCAGGGTGTTTTTACCTTGCACGAGTTGTCCAAATGCTTGTAGTGCATCGTCTTTGTTGAATTCTGATAGCTCTCCTCTATTATAATTGAGACCTAGCACCATCTCCAAGAAAGAGAGTGTGTGGTATTAGTTAAATATTCTACCATAGTAATGACGGTGGTGTTTTTGTGGGTGAGGTATGCATACATTTGCGAATTCTGCAGGGAGTATAGTTGTGACGTCTGGGTTGAACTTTTCATGTTTTGTCCATTCGTCCAGTAACGCGTTTAGCATGGAGCCCTTCATTCGTGCATGTCCTTTCCCTACTTGTTCCATGAAGGATTTTCCTGAAATGTAGCCTTCGGGCTTTGAGCTTTTATATTGCTGTTCTCTGCAAGCAGGGAGGGTTTAGAAGTAGGTGAGTGAATGGTTAGTTGGATATTAGAGAATGTGCATCTCTGTGTAATCGTTTCCATGGAACAAGGAGAATCTGCTTACCGTTCGCAATCTTTCTGTCCTTGTCGGCTCATCAGATATCTATAGAGTTGCATGGCCTTTTCTTTGTAAATGAAATCTCTTGGAACAAGTGCTGGAGCGTTGACTTTCTCAATTTCCTTGCTTGCTCGCTTGAATGGCCTCTTAGTTGAGATTATGTTTGCTGAGTTGATCTCATGTGATTGAATCGTCGAGGGTTTTGGGGAACTTGTCTGCACGCCTGCAAGATGCCTTTCCCTTTTCTTGTCATGACCTAACTTTGCCTACTTGTTAAGCTGCCCAGGTGTTGGTGTTTCCTTTTGTGTGTTTTTGTTTTTGATGCTCGGTTCTACTGAGACTTCAGCATCGCGTTTCCTCTTTTGAAGTATCTTTTCTAGTAAATGCTTCTCTTTCTGCTTCTTTTCTTCTTGTGCATGTTTTGCCTCTGGTGATGTTCCTGATATGCGATCTTCGCCAACAGGGTTCATGTTCTGTTTGGAAGGTTGTTGTTGGCGAGTTGGTACGCTCTTTGTCCTGTTATCCACTTCTAAAGGAGAGCATGTTATGCCTTCGTTGTTTTTATCTAGGGGTGGTCTGTCTGGTTCTATCAGTGGATCTTTCCGTTCGTCTTCCTTTTGTAAATCAGTGTCTGGTTGCGCGTGTTGCTCCCTCTGTAAACCAGCATCGGTCTGGGCTTGTTCTTCCGTGAGTGCTTCTTCAAACACCTCGGTGGCATCCTTGCTGCTAACATGATAATCTTCTTTCTCCGCATCACTGCTTGTGTCATTAATGTCAATAACTTTTATCTCTTGAGCGCTCGTCCCAATGTGCTCGGGAGTTGGAGGAATCTCTTGTTGAATTATGTCACAATGTATTCGTTGCATTTCATTGTATTCCATATCGACCTCAGATTTCAGCATATCTATTAAAATAAAAAATAAAAACTTATTGGTGTGTCTCTGAAAATTAGATAAGTAGAATTTTACTTTGTTGTCTTTAGTAAGACAAACCTGCGGTGTAGTTGATTAATGACAGTGTGGCGGTATCTCTATATTGGTTGAATATTTGATAGAGAATTTTCTTTCTCAACTCTCGGACTTGTTCCTCTGTTAGTAACATTGTTTCTCCATCGTCGGTGTAGTGCTTTGCGTTCATGAACATATAGAATGCACAGTCGAGTTTGCAGGTAGAAGGATGATTGATTATTGTCGCTGTCCAAAGATGGTTGGGTAGTTTAGGTGAAGTTGTCCTAATGTCCTATGTTTTTTATGGATTGCATTAATAATTTTTACAGTGAGTAAGGAAAAGGAGAAAGGTTTGTAGTGCTTACGTTTTTCCCTGAAGTGGCACCTTCATTTTGACCTTTTCGAAATGGTCAATATTACTTGGAGACAGTTGGAGCAATGGGCTTATTTGCTTCCATATCCTCTTTACTCTGCTTGTTACTATGTTGAAGTAGTCCATTGTGCCTGTATATTCATCTAGTAAAGAGTCAAGGAGTTCAAAGTGCCCTTTTTTCATGTTAATTGTAACAACGAAGTAGTGGCCCATAGTTCTTTGTTTTTGTTGAACATGCCCGCCTATGCAAATTGGTAGAAAGAACTGCAAAAATGCAAAATAAATAAATAAGGGATCCTTTTTGGATTTAGTCATGATTTGTTGATGGTTAGACGGATTTTTAGTGCCGAGATTGTATCTCTTATCTGTAACATAAGATGTGCTTACCATGTCGAAATCTTGTAGTTGCTCTCCTTCTTCCAGATCAAGGAATCTTTTAAGCCTTTTAGGAATTGTCTTGTCTCTAACGTGTGCTTCGTCTTTATTTTTCAAGTCCAATGGATCTTCATGGTTGGCCATGCGTATTGATGCCTACTTGTTTTGTCACATGTGCATAGAAGAAATTTGTAAATTCAATTGTACAGAAAGGTTGATTGATCGATAGAGTGATATTCATTGTTGAAATTTGAGCTCTACTTATGGTGTTGTATGTTGATAGAATCTTTATCTTTGTGCCCCTGAGTTGCTTTTTCAACATATATAGCATGACTGCCATGGTTTTGCTACGCACTGGCTTTCCAATGTCGAAACTTTGTGCCATGTGGCTGACCATTACTATTGTCGTCTCTGTATTTATTAAAATCTCGTGCCTGCAACATATATATATATATATATATATATATATAATGTTTAAGGTAGTAAACCATTGGAAGAAAATAATTCTTTGGTGTTAACATGAACTTACGCTTCATCTTTTGTGACTTCTTCGATGGTCAGGTTTTATATGATCAACGGTTCATGTTCTGTTTGAGTGTTGTCCTGGGTTATCGTCATGTTTGTGGTGGCAACATCTTTTACAACAGAATGTTTCTTGTCTGATGGTGCGGCCTTTTTCGTGTTGCTATCTGACTCTCTCTCTCTCTGGAATGTTTGTTGCATGGTTTTCCAATGCATTGTGGCCCTTTGCTTCTTTACTTGTGTCTGCGTGCGTGTCTTGTTGAGGTTCCTGTGTTATCGTGCAAAAGAGTGGTTAAAAAATAAATAAATATGCTCGTTATTTTCATTGTAGTTTTGTCGGAGTTATGGGCCACGGGTAGGCTAACCCAGGTCCCAGGACCTTTCAAGACATCGGGGCTGGCTACGCCCCTCAGGCCGAGTCTCAGAAGCGACTCTGAAATGTGTCGAGTCTCAAACACCGACTCCAAGACAAGCCGAGTCCCAGACGGCGACTCCGACATAAGCCGACTCCAAACTGGCGACCTCCAGGGAGGCCGACTATGGGGAGTCGGCCCATGACTCCTCCCTCATCTCGAAGTACGATGTGGGGTACGGTCACAGCATGGCCGTTCCCCCCTGCTTACGAGGCACCGGCATGGCTACAGTGAGCCGTATCGCCGGAAGATCTCCGGCAAGGCGCGACACTGTTGCCATGTCTGCCCTGACCTCAGCCACAGTGCGCGGCACACTGTGACCACGACGTCGGCCTATACGACCCGAAGGCGGCGGGGCCGCCTGTCAGTGAGTGAGCCAAAGGCGGCCCGAGCGCCCCGAAGACGGCCCTGTGGGAGTCGGCCTCCCTAGAGTCGGCCGACTCCCCCCCAGGGCCCCACGAGCCATTAACCCAACAAGATTGGGAATGGCGACAGTGATCGCCCGATAGACGGCGGCACTGTTGCCACGACCCAATGACCGAGCCCGCATCATCAGGAGCACCGCTACAGTATCAAGCTTGTCTGCGGGACCCACCAGTCGGCGGGCCCCAGAAGCCGGCGGGAAGGACGACCGCCTGAGAGACAGACGGCTGGGACCCGCGCCCAGCCAGATTCCTATTGTACCCCCAGGGGGTAGGCCTATATAAACCCCCCGGGGCACCCATGCAAAGGGTTCGGACCTGGAGATAGATAGACCAGATAGACAGGGAGGAGAGAGCTAGCCCTGCCCTCTCTTACCCCCAGATACAGCTCTAGGAGCACCATTGTAGTCACTTTGCTTTAGTGATCATGCGGAGACCCCGCAGAGCAGCAGTAGGGGTGTTATCTCCTAGGAGAGCCTAGAAGCTGGGTAAGTTCCGCCGGCGTGCATGTCTACGCCTCATCCCGCTTCCAGGCACCGGCGACGTTCTACTCGCTCCCACCATGATAAGCCATCCTTTGGCATATGTCGTATCCAACCTCCGACATTTGGCGCCCACCGTGGGGCGAGGTGTACCGTCGTCCGGAGACCTGCTTTGGAAGGGAACCCCGTTCCTCTCCGGCGAGCGCAGCCAGCCCGGCACGCCGGATGGCGTCTATGCCGACGCGCTGCACGACGCTGAGATCGCCTATGCGGCCAGCTGCCTCGCCGATCTTATCGGCGAGGTTCGCCTCTCCGATGAGGCTGCGTCCGATGCAGGCGCGAGTGGCCCCGAGAGCCTTCTCGCGGGCCTTCTCGACCAACTCCACGTCGCCGGCGAGCCTGCCGCGGACCTGGAGTCCATAGGATCTACCGACCCGATGCTGGTCGACTCCGACACCGCGTTGCTCGACGCGTTCCCCACCAACGTGGTGGTCTACAACGAGCCGCTCTCTTACAAGGGGAGCGGCGAAAGCATTGTCACTGAGGTCCTCGTCCTCGATCTCGGCGAGCGCTCCGGCGAGGGAGCGCACGACCCGCTTGACGCGGCCCTGCGAGACCTCGCAGCGCCGATTCCTAAAGACGCCGACGCCGAGACGCTGGAGGCGCTCCGCCTTCAGCTCGTCGAAGGCGCGAAGAAGCTGGCAAGCATGAGGCGCTTGTCAGAAGCCTACCAACGCGAGATGGATCGTGCCGTGGGCGCTTCGCCGGCTCCGACCGGGCCTAGCCGCCTAGGCGTGGTCCGACAGCGCAGCGTGGCAATCGCCAACCTCTTCGGGGCTGATCGCCCTGTGTACGCCACGCCCGCAGAGAATATTCGTGCTGCCCAGGCGGCGGCAGACGAGCTCGATAACTTCGACGGCGAAGAGCGCCGCATAATGACGGAGCGAGTCCAGCAGCTCCTCGACGCGGCTGCCGCGCAGAATGATGCCGGCTGCCGTACCGAGGCGCCGCAGCGCCCAAATGACGACCCACCGCCCACCGAGACCAAGGTGCGACGTCTCGGACGCCGACTGGCGGGGCCCGTGGGAAGAAGGACCAGGAGCCGGCTGTCAGCCACAGTCGGACTCACATCACCATCGAGCGTGACCAAGACGGCCGCCCCAAAGCGGTGGAACGGCGGGATGACTAACTGCCTCCCCCTCCTCGCAGAGAAAGGCAAGTCTCCCCGCCGCCCGTGGAACATCCGACTCTCGGCAACCGCCTTGGCCGCCGAGAGGGAGTCGGAGAGAACGACGCCCGCCACCGGATCGACCGACTCCATCGATCCCTGGCGCTGGAAGAAGAAGACGAGTTGGGTCCCCCCTGCTTTGGACCCCGCATCCGAGATGAGCCCTTTCCCAAAGGGTTCACGCTCCCCCGAGACACGCCCAAATATACCGGCACCGTGAAGCCGGAAGATTGGCTGATCGACTACTCCACAGCTATCAACATAGCGAACGACAACAAGCGTGTTGCCGTAAGATACATCCCGCTCATGCTCCAGGGCTCGGCCCGGACATGGTTGAATAGTCTGAAGCCCCGCAGCATCAACAGCTGGGTCGACCTCACCGAGGCTTTCATCCGCAACTTCACGAGCACGTACAAGCGACCTCCCAAGCCGCGAAAACTCTCCTTGTGCGTACAAGGCCCTGACGAGTCTACTCGCGACTACCTCACGCGCTGGGGCGAACTCCGGAACTCCTGTGAGGGCGTGCACGAGGTTCAGTCCATAGAGTACTTTACTGCCAGGTGCAGAGAAGGCACCCTTCTCAAGCACAAGCTCCTCTGCGACGTGCCGAAGACCCTCGATGAGCTGCTGATCACAGCGGACAAGTACGCCACGGACGACTCCTCCATGAAGGCGGAGATTCGGGTTAGCACAACAGGCAAAGTCGCCCCTCGGGCTCCAAGAGCTCCTGCTGGAGACACCAGTCGGCGGCAACAGCAGAATGACCAGAAGCGCAAAACCCCGCAGTCGACTTCCAACAGTCGGCAAGTGGCAGCAGCAGAGGACCAGCAGTTGCAGGGGCCGCCTCCGGCAAAGCGGCAGAAGGGCGGCAAGTCCAACTGGTTCCACAGCGGCGCAAAGCCGTCCAACCACACCACCAGGAAATGCCACTGGCTGACCAGAATCGCCAAAGGGGACGGCCTGCTCCCTCCCCCTCCTGCTGGGCCGCCTCCTCCACAGCCGCCCCAGCAGCCGGCCGTCAGGCCAGTCGGCGCGATACAAGACGAGTTCCCAGACGAGCACGGAACCTATGTGGTATTCACCAGTGTAGCAGATGACCAATGCAGCAGGCGTCAACAGGAGCAAGAAGTAAATGCAGTTGCGTCAAGCACTCCGGAGTTCATGCATTGGTCTGAAAGGCCTATCAGTTGGAGCAGAGCTGATCACCCAGAGGTGATGCTGAGTCCAGGCTCCTACGCCTTGGTCTTGGGCGCCACACTCGCCACAGATAGGCGGGCCGCTCGCTTCTCGCGAGTGCTGATAGACGGAGGCAGCAGCATCAACATCCTGTACAAGGATACCATGGAGAAATTAGGAATCAAGCAAAGACAGCTTCAGAGCAGCCGGACTGTGTTCCACAGAATCGTCCCTGGCCTTTCCTGCTCACTGATCGGCAAGATTCTGATAGACGTCCTCTTCGGAGACAAAGATCACTTTCGCCGAGAGCCAATCTGGTTTGAGGTGGTGGACCTTGAAAGCCCATATCATGCACTTCTTGGCCGACCCACCTTGGCCAAGTTCATGGCGGTCCCCCACTACGCCTACCTCAAGATGAAGATGCCGAGTTCCAAGGGAATCCTAATCGTATCCAGCGACTACAGGAAGTCGTCCGCTTGCGCGGCCGAAAGCAGTCGGCTGGCCGAGTCCTTGGTGATCGCGGTTGAGAAACGACTTCTTGATCGGGTTGTGGCGATGGTCGGCAAGCAGCCCGAGTTATCGCCTGATCCCAAGGAGTTGGAAGAAGAAGGACCGTTCAAGCCGTCCAAAGAGACAAAGAAGATACCGTTGGACCCGGAGCACCCGGAGAGGTACGCTGTCATGGGCACGGGCCTTGACAGCAAATAGGAAGGCGAGCTCGTCGATTTCCTCCGTGAGAATCGCGACATCTTCGCATGGTCCCCCAAGGACATGCCTGGTGTCCCGACGGAATTCACCGAGCACAAATTACACGTCCGATCTGATATGAAGCCCGTTAGGCAGCCCTTGCGCCGCCTGTCAGAAGAGAAAAGAAGAGTTGTTGGAGAAGAAATAGCCCGGCTCCTGGCAGCCGGCTTCATCATGGAAGTGTTTTTTCCAGAATGGCTAGCGAACCCAGTGCTGGTGCTGAAGAAGAACAAGCAATGGCGGATGTGTATCGATTACACGAGCCTCAACAAAGCTTGCCCCAAGGACCCATTTGCCCTGCCAAGAATTGATCAGGTGATAGACTCCACAGCCGGATGCGAGCTATTGAGTTTCCTAGACGCATATTCAGGATATCACCAGATCAAGCTGAACCCGGCCGACAGACTGAAGACCGCCTTCATCACGCTGTTTGGAGCCTTCTGCTACCTGACCATGACGTTCGGCTTGAGAAACGCCGGCGCCACCTTTCAGAGTTGCATGCAGAAGTGCCTCCTGAAGCAACTCGGCAGAAATGTCCATGTCTATGTGGATGATGTGGTGGTGAAGACAGAGAAGCGCGGAACCCTGCTGGAGGACCTCAAGGAAACTTTTGAGAACCTGCGCCGATTCCAGATCAAGCTCAACCCAGAGAAGTGCGTTTTTGGAGTACCAGCCGGCCAGCTCCTCGGCTTCCTGGTCTCCGAACGCGGCATAGAGTGCAACCCTGTGAAGATCAAGGCCATTGAGAGGATGGAGGCACCCAGACGACTGTTAGATGTGCAGAAGTTCACCGGCTGTTTGGCATCCATCAGCCGATTTATCAGTCGGCTGGGCGAGAAGGCTCTCCCCTTGTATCAGCTCATGAAGAAAACGACCTTCTTTGAGTGGACTCCCAAGGCGGACGAGGCTTTTCTCCAACAGAAGAAGATGCTGACTACTCCCCCTGTGCTGGCGGCTTCGACTCCCAAAGAGCCCATGTTCCTATACATCGCCGCCACCAGCCGAGTAGTCAGCACAGTCATTGTAGTCGAGCGCAAGGAGGAAGGCAAGGCACTACCTATCCAAAGACCAGTATATTACTTGAGCGAAGTACTGTCGGCCTCCAAGCAGAACTACCCCCATTACCAGAAGATGTGCTACGGCGTGCATTTTGCCGCCAAGAAATTGAAGCCTTATTTCCAAGAGCATCCAATCACCGTGGTCTGCACAGCTCTGCTGGCCGAGATCATCGGAAGCCGAGATGCCTCTGGCCGAGTGGCCAAATGGGCCATCGACCTGGCCCCCTACACCATCTACTACGAGCCCCGCACCGCCATCAAGTCGTAAGCACTGGCCGACTTCCTCGTCGACTGGGCCGAGACCCAGTATCTGCCGCCAGCTCCCGACTCCACCCATTGGCGGATGCACTTTGACGGCTCCAAGATGCGCACCGGCTTGGGGGCCGGCGTCGTCCTTACTTCCCCCAAGGGCGACAAGCTCAGATATGCGCTGCAGATCTACTTCGCCGCCTCCAACAACGTGGCCCAGTACGAGGCGCTCATCCACAGGCTCCGACTTTCCAAAGAACTCGGCATTCGCCGAATCCTGTGCTATGGCGACTCTGACTTGGTGGTTCAGCAATCATCTGGCGATTGGCACGCCAAGGACGCAAATATGGCGAGCTATCGTTTCCTCGTCCAGCAACTCAGCGGATACTTCGAGGGGTGCAAGTTCCTCCACGTGCCAAGGAACGACAACGACCAAGAAGACGCCTTGGCACGAATCGGCTCCACCCGCCAGCCAATACCATCTGGAGTCGCCCTCCGGCGCCTCCTCAAGCCTTCTATCAAGCCGTCACTAGAATCAGATTCAATCTTTGTGCCGGATATGCCTGAGGAAGACGGATCTGACTCCAAGAAACACACAGTCGAAACCGGCCCGGGGACTTCGGAACCCGGCCCGGGGACTACGGTGGCAAGATCGAAGACTCCAGAGCTCGGCCCGGGGACTGCTCCAGTCGGCCCCGGGACTTTGTCAAATCAGCAAGCGGCTGCGGACTCCAACCCGCCGCCTCCCAGCCCGGCCGCCCTTATCCAAGTCGCATCAGTAGTAGTTGAAGAAATAGCAGCACCTTCATGGGCCTAGCCCATCCTCAGGTTCCTTGTAAACAGAGAGCTGCCAACTGATGAAATCTTTGCTCGGCAAGTGCAACACCGAGCAGCAGCCTACACCATAGTCAACAGAGAACTGGTCAGGCGGAGCATTACAGGTGTCTTTCAACGCTGTGTCGAGGCAGAACAAGGCCAAGCAATCCTCAGAGACATTCATGAAGGCGAGTGCGGTCACCACGCGGCCTCCAGGGCACTCGTCGCCAAAGCCTTTCGGCACGGATTCTTCTGGCCAACCGCCTTGGAAGAGGCCAAAGAGTTAGTCCAAAAGTGCAAGGGGTGCCAGATTTTCCGTTCCAAGCCACTTCAACCAGCTTCTGCACTCAAGACCATCCCCATCGCCTGGCCCTTTGCAGTCTGGGGCCTGGACATTGTGGGACCATTCAAGACGGCACGAGGCGGCTTGACTCACCTACTTGTCGCAGTGGACAAGTTCACCAAGTGGGTGGAGGCGAAACCCATCAAGCAGTTGAATGGTCCGACTGCAGTAACCTTCATCGCTGACATCACAACTCGGTACGGCATCCCACACAGGATCATCACCGAAAATGGCACAAATTTTGCCAAAGGCGCCTTGGCCCGTTTCTGCGTGACACAGGGCATCCGACTGGACTTAGCGCCCGTTGCCCATCCGCAGTCAAACGGCCAGGTGGAGCGAGCAAACGGTCTCATCTTATCCGGCATCAAGCCTCGACTCGTTGCACCGCTGGAGCGATCTGCCGGCTGTTTGCTTGAGGAGCTGCCAGCCGTCCTCTGGAGTCTACGCACGACTCCAAACAAGTCAACCGGCTTCACCCCCTTCTTCCTCGTCTATGGCGCCGAAGCTGTCATCCCAACGGACATAGAGTTCGACTCCCCGCGAGTCACCATGTACACCGAGGAAGAAGCAGAAGAAGCACGTCAAGACGACGTCAATCTACTGGAAGAGGGCCGGCTGTTGGCACTCAGCCGGTCCAGCATCTACCAGCAGAGTCTGCGTTGATACTACAACAGGAAGGTCAGGCCAAGATCTTTCCAAGAGGGCGACCTTGTGCTCCGGCTGATCCAGCGAACAGCCGGCCAGCACAAGCTGTCGGCACCTTGGGGAGGCCCCTTTATCATCAGCAAGGTGCTAGGGAATGACGCCTACTATCTGATCGACGCTCAGAAGCCCCGAGCGCGCAAGAGGGACGACTCCGGCAAAGAGACAGAGCGTCCGTGGAATGCAAATCTTCTTCAAAGATTTTACAGTTGATATAGTATGTATCACACTACCTCTTTGTATTAAAGTACTAAGACTTTGGGCCCCCCGAGACGAGTTCGGGGACTGCCCTTTTGATTATCTGTATGATAAGGATTATGCCTTCGAGTACATTACTTTCATTACAAGCCGCTTGGCACCGGGCCAGACTAGTCGGCCCGGGGACTTGCCGCCTAGCGCTATGAGGAGCTTCCCGCAGTCAGAAAAGTAGTGTGCGGCACCCAATCCGCCTCCTGGCAAAGCCGCAACTCGCAGAGCGACTGTGAGGCGGGCAGGAGTAAGGAAGAACGGGCGCCCACACGAAAAATGGCTAGGGACCTAAAAGCGCGAACATAGCGTAAGACGGCCCCCAACGTTTCTAAAAAGCAGGAAGCCGACTCATGAGTAGCCGGCTTGCCGTCTTTATTAGCCTCTATCAAGGACGGCCGACTCTTGAGTAGTCGGCCTGTCATTTCCTATCCGACTTGCTAAAAAGAAACTCTAAACGGCCAAGTACTTGCCTCCCCGAAGTAGCTAAGCACTTGACCCGGCGACAGTCCGCAGAGCGGCTGTCCGACTGGCAAGGCAGCGACTAATGGAAGGCGGCAAAGGGAAAAGCCTAAAGAGCAACAAGCAAGGAAAGACGGAAATTAGATAAATATTTACATAGGCCCTTGGCCGAATCGATACACCCCGCGGGTGGAATTGTTCGAATCTAACAAAGTTTTCAAAAAGATTACTAAAAACAGACAGGCAAGAAAGACAGCCTAAGAGGCGGAAGCCGGGATCGGAGGATCGGTGGAGCCGGCGGTGTCAGGCGCCGGGGCAGTCGGCTGGGCGGTCTCGGTTTGATCGCCTCCGGCAGCAATCGCCTTCTCTCGGCGCGGCTCGTTGCTGGAGGCACGGTCGAGCTGAGGCTGGCCGCCTGCTCCGTCTTCTGGCACCTCCGCCTCGCCTTCGTCCTCCGCCTCATCCTCCTCCTCGGCGCTGAAGTGGATCACCTCCGCCGAGTCCTCGCCATAATCCGGGTTCATCCCGAACCACTCTGGCGGCACTTCCTCGCCGCCTTCAGCCCGCTCGGGGACGAAGACGCTGGTGTCGGTATACTCGGCGATGGCCGCCCCACGCTCGATAAGGGCGCCCTCCACGGCCTCCAGCTTGGCCTGGGCCTCTGACCGGAACGCGGCCAGACGGTCCAGGTCCAACCCTGGATACCACGCCTTGACGAACTCCAAGGCCCGGCGCGCTCCGGCCCGGGCCGAGGAGCCCTTCCAGGGCTCAAGACGGCCGGCAGCAACCTCCAGTTAGTCGGCAGTACGACTGGCGGTGCGCAGAGCCGGCGTGCCTGGCCAAAGGACGGCAACCGCCTGGGCTTCGGCGCGCTGAAGCCGGCGCATCAGACGGTGAGCTGGACGAAGATGAGCTTCAATGCTCAGAAGCTGCTCATCGATGGTTCGGGGGGCATTGGCCGCGATCTCCTCACCATTTGCCCTCCGCGCCTCACGGTCAGCCTCGATGGCCAGAAGGACTCCCTGCGAGTGACCAGGGAAGAAGTCTACCAAGACAAAAAGAAGCAAAGTCGAAAAATCAGAAGTCGGCCTGACGCATAGTTGGAAGCCCGAAGAAACAAAAGAAACTTACCATCAACGATATCTTCGATCTCGTGGTAGCCGGAGGTCAGCATCGCCTCCCTCAGTCCAGGAGGAGCGCTCGCTCTTGAACTCGGCCAGGAGGGCGGTCTCCTTCTTCTCAGCCTCATCCTGCACCTTCTTGAGCAGCTCCTTCTGCTCGGCCAGCTGCGCTACCAGTAGGTCGCGCTTCGCGGCAAGCCTGCCACACTCCTCCTCCTTGGCACGACGGGCGGTGTTGGCCTCGCCCAGCTGTTCCTGAAGAGCGGCGTTGGCCCCTGAAGATCGAAAGAAAGACACAAATAAGTCGTCAGCAAGAAGATCGCCGTGAAGATCCGGCCAGACTGCTCAGCAGTCCGCCCGAATCTCGGGGACTACAGCCCGCGGGTGCGCCAGCGCGCCCCCACGAGGAAGAGAGGGAAAAAACTTACTCCGGCTTTCCGATAAGTCGGCAGTCCGCTTGTTCAACTCCTCAACGTTGCGGTTGAAGGCAGTGACGCGGAGGTTGTGATACTCCTGCAACAAGTCATTGAAGACAAAGTTAGTATTTGGAACTCGCCAGAGGGAGTTCCGAACCGCCTGCTCAGCAGCCGACCCGGAACTCGGGGACTACACCCAGTGGGTGCGCTGGCGCGCCCCCACAGAGGAAAATAAGAATCAAAAAGAGAAAGAAACTTACCCGAACAGACGTTCGTGCGGCCAGATGCGCCTTGGTGCAGGCTTGAAGGGCGTCACCTTCAGCGCGCAGCTTTGCCTGAACATCCAGGAGCAGTTGATTCAATGGCCCGGTGCCGCCTCCGCGCACCCACCCAGTGGGCGCAGCGCTTGTGGCCTCGGCGTCTAGGGTTACCGAGCTGGCAGCGCCGACCTCCCGAGGTCGCGGCGCGGAGGTCACCCTCTCAAGTCGGAGGCGCACCGACGAGACGACCTGAAGAAGCAGCCGCGCCTCGGCCTCGTCTGCAATTGCGGTCGGCGGGTCCGACGGACCCACCGGCTGTTTGCCGTGCGGCCTCCCAGATGGCGGCGGAGGCGGCGGCGGTGGCGCGAGAGTGTCCGACATGGAGGTCTCGCTGCTCTCCTTCTCCGCGACGGGGTTCTCGGTGCCGGCCTCCCCGGTCTGCCCCGTGAACTCTGGTGGCGACGGTGCAGACGAGAGTGGGGGGACGAGCATCATCGATCGACGACGCGCGGCCTCCTCGGCGTGCCGCCTCGCCGCAAGGGCGACTTCGGCATCCTCCAGCTTCTTCTGGGCGGAGGCGGCCGCCCTGTCGGCCTCCGCCTTCTCCAGGCGCTCGGCCTCCTCCTCCTCACGCTTCTCCCGCGCGTTCCGCTCCATCGCTTCCCGGAGGTCGGCGGCGGGGTCAGGCCGCCGGGTATTGGTGGACGTCTCTGCCGACCCCATGACGGAGGGGACGGCGACTCGCTCGAGGGAAAGAGGGGCCCTGAAGAAGAGTGGAGGGAGTATAAAAGAAGACTCGGACAAGATTCAACTAAGGAAAATAATAGAAAAAAGCGTAAAGACTTACGCAGAGACTAGCGGCGGCCTTCTCACTTCCCTCCGGAACCGGTTGGCCTTCGCAGCCGCCTCCTCCCGTCTGGTCGCGGCAGCTTCCCCCTTCATCTTCTTCAGTTTGCCGCCGAGCGCACTCGACCCGGCGTGACGCCTCTTCAAACCGCTTTGGCCGGCGGAGGAGCCGACCTTCGGCTGGTGGCGCGGGGCGACCTCCCCTTCGGCGTCGTCAGTAGGCCAGCCGGCGAAGGTGGCCAAGGGCCTATAGTCACCTTCTGCCCCTTCTCCCCCGCCTTCAGCGTCGGCTTCCATCGCCGCCGCCCCTAAGTCGGGGTCGTCGACGTCGCTCTCCGCGCGATCAGGAACATACTCGCGGGGCTGTCGCGAGGCGCCGACTGCAGACTGCATAAGGGGATTCTAGCTCAGAAAAAACCGACAAGACTCAGAAGCCGGAATCGGCCGCAAGAAAGACAAAACAATAGGGGGACGCGACTTACCACTGGCGGAGGGTTGTCGCGCGAGTACGGCTCCTTGCCGAACTGCCAGTCTTCCTCGAACTCGCAGTGCGCGATATGGTTCATCAAGTTCGCCACCTCCTTGCGGGGCATCTCCTTGGTGCTCATCCGACTGGGGTCTCGGAGGCCGCTCATCTGACAGATCAGGTGAGGCCGGCCTTGGAGCGGGAGAACTCGGCGCGCCACGAAGGCGGCCAGCAAGTCAGCCCCGACAAGGCCCTCCGACTGCGTCAAGACTCGGAGTCACGCCACGGCGGCGGCTCCAGCGGGAGTCAGCGTCTTGACTCGGTGTGACCAGCTGGGGGCCCTCCCAGTTAGGGGGGCGGCGTTGTAAGGTGGCAGGTTGACCCAGTCGCCGTCGGAGGAGAGGTTCTTCACGTAGAAGTATGAGCGCTGCCACATCTTCACCGACTTGATCAGCGTGATGGGAGGAAAAGGGTTGTCAGCCGCCGAGCTCCGCACCGCGATGTAGGCGCCGCACTGAGCCAGCACGCCAGCGACGTGCATGCCGAGCTTAGAGGAGAAGAATTCTCCCCACAGCTCGATGGTGGGGAGAACGCCAAGGAATCCTTCGCACAGAGTGGCGAAGGCGGAGAGCAACACCACCGTATTCGGAGTGAGGTGGTGCGGTTGAAGGTTGTGGAACTCCAAGAACGAGCGCGGAAGAAGCCGCTCGCCGGCAGCCCCAGGCCGCGCATGAGGTGCGAGCGGAAGATAACCCGCTCGCCCTCCTCCAGCGCCGGCCGGATCTCCCCCTCCGGCGCGGAGCGGGCGCGCACAAGGTCCGCGCCGGGGAGACGGCGTGTCCGGTGGAGGAACTCGATGTGGTCACCTTCTACCTCCGAGCCGTCCCAGAAGCCAGAGCGCACGGCAGGGGCCGCAGCGGAGGAAGAGCTCATCGCCGTGGAGTGGTGTGTTCTTGCTCAACGGCGAAGGTAGGAGGAAGAGAAGGCGAGATGAGGCGGGGGAGCGGGGAAGAATGGCGCGCGTGCTGTGCAGCTCCGCTCCCCCCGCCTATTTATAGCCCTGTGGGCTGAGAAGCCGAGGGGGCGGGCGTGGGATTAACTGCGCACGATGCCCCACGCCGTCCCACGAAGTTACTGCGCGCAGTAATGACGTGAGAACGCCAACCGTCCTCGGCCGAAACGGATCCGTTCATGCGCCGAGGCATGGTAGTGGAGGGCCCCGCCTGACGGCCCGTCCCGTCGCGCGCGTGGGGAGGCAGACTGTCCTCTCCACGTGGCGCCACGCGATAGGACCGCCTGATGACCGCGGGGAAGCGTATCAGGCACGCCGCCTGGTTCCCCGCCACGACTTTCGCGCTGCGGCTCTCCGCTAAAAAGCTTCCTACTCTCGACAGTCGGCCCAAAGAGAAGACGGCGGCCGAGCTCCAGAGTCCGCTCCGGGAGGTTGAAACTGTTGAAACCCCACAATGCAGCGTCCGCAGGGCTTCACCAGCTTCAGGGACTACTGTCGGAGTTATGGGCCACGGGTAGGCTAACCCAGGTCCCAGGACCTTTCAAGACATCGGGGCCGGCCGCGCCCCTCAGGCCGAGTCTCAGAAGCGACCCTGAAATGTGTCGAGTCTCAAACACCGACTCCAAGACAAGCCGAGTCCCAGACGGCGACTCCGACATAAGCCGACTCCAAACTGGCAACCTCCAGGGAGGCCGACTATGGGGAGTCGGCCCATGACTCCTCCCTCATCTCGAAGTATGATGTGGGGTACGGTCACGGCATGGCCGTTCCCCCCTGCTTACGAGGGGCCGCCATGGCTACAGTGAGCCGTATCGCCGGAAGATCTCCGGCAAGGCGCGGCACTGTTGCCACGCCTGCCCTGACCTCAGCCACAGTGCGCAGCACACTGTGCCCACGACGTCGGCCTGTACGACCCGAAGGCGGCGGGGCCGCCTGTCAGTGGGTGAGCCAAAGGCGGCCCGAGCGCCCCAAAGACGGCCCTGTGGGAGTCGGCCTCCCTGGAGTCGGCCGACTCCCCCCCAGGGCCCCACGAGCCATTAACCCGACAAGATGGGGAATGGCGACAGTGATCGCCTGATAGACGGCGGCACTGTTGCCACGACCCAATGACCGAGACCGCGTCATCAGGAGCACCGCTACAGGATCAAGCTTGTCCGCGGGAGCCACCAGTCGGCGGGCCCCAGAAGCCGGCGGGAAGGACGGCCGCCTGAGAGACAGACGGCTGGGACCCGCGCCCAGCCAGATAACTATTGTACCCCCAGGGGGTAGACCTATATAAACCCCTCGGGGCACCCATGCAAAGGGTTCGGACCTGGAGATAGATAGACCAGATAGACAGGGAGGAGAGAGCTAGCCCTGCCCTCTCTTACCCCCAGATACAGCTCTAGGAGCACCATTGTAGTCACTTTGCTTTAGTGATCATGCGGAGACCCCGCAGAGCAGCAGTAGGGGTGTTATCTCCTAGGAGAGCCCTGAAGCTGGGTAAGTTCCGCCGGCGTGCATGTCTACGCCTCATCCCGCTTCCAGGCACCGGCGACGTTCTACTCGCTCCCACCATGATAAGCCATCCTTTGGCATATGTCGTATCCAACCCCCGACAAGTTTAGTGTTCGTTCCCTAAGAAAAATACTCAAATGTTCAGTGTGTCTTTTGAACTTTTTTATTGTAGCTTCACCTTTTCAGTCGTTTCCGCCGGTGATGCCTCTTCGACCTTTTCTTCGGTGAGTGGAGCTTTTTGGACCTCCTCTGGATCTTTTTTGTTTTGTTCATTCGTAGTGTCGTCATTTTTGTCTTGTGGCTGTTGAGATATAGAGGTAGGTAAATGAGATTGCATTTGTGTCTTTGTTCACTCAAATTTCTAATTTCCTTAAAAGCAGGTTATCTCACTTCACCTTTTCGATCTTTTGCGTCGACGTTGCCATCTCTATTATTTCTTGCTCGGACAGCGAAGGTTTTCTGGCTTGGTCTACGGCGGTTAGGCTGTCCGTTGTTGGAAGAACATCTTCTGCTTGTTCCATTCCCTTGTGTTGTTGTGTTTGTTTGTCTTGAATCTTGGTGCTCTCCTCTGTTTCTTGCATCTGTCGGAACGCAAAAAGTAATTAAAATGTGGTTGTGTTTCTTTCTGGTGGATGCATTTTTTTATATGCTATAGAAAGAGGTTTTGTAGCTTGACCTCTATGTTCAATCTCTCTGGTGTCGTGCCTGTCACTTCTTCTTTGTCTTCTAGAGTTTTCGTACATTGTCGAGCGGTAGCAGCACTTACTATCGCTTCTTGAGGCACATCTTCTGCTTCTTGAGGCACATCTTCTGCTTCATTTGTTTCTTTTTTCTGTCCAATCAAAAAATGTAAATAAAGTTTGGACTTCATCTGTGCATGCATAACTTTTTGTTTTAATGTTGTAGGAGCAGGTGTGTGTAGCTTTACCTCGTTGGTCTTTGATGCTGGTGTACTGGGTACCATTTTAGTCAGCATTTGCCCTTGTTTTTTGGTTTGTTCTGTTTGTATTCTTTGCTTCTTTGGCCTGACCGTCCTTGTTTGTTTCCTGCATTTCATGAAAAAGGAAAAGCATGATTCATTGGTTGTAATTCTTGTATTACTGTGACAGGTTGTACTGGGCAGTACATTTCTTATAGATTTTGGAAAAATGGTTCTTGTTGAATTTTACCTTTGCGCTGGTGGTTGGGGTATCTGTTTGTGCGTCCACTTTTTCTTTGCTTTGTATGCCAGCCTTGGGTGTGTCACCAGGTGGAGTGTTTGAGGCTTTCTCCCCTGTATCGGTCATCTGAAATGCTCTTGTGCTGAAAAGCTCTTCTATATCAACTTTCTGTTTTGCATGGGCATCCTCTTCTCTTTGCTGTGCTTGTAATACCTGATAGATGAAACAATATGAGTTGACGGTATTTGGGCAAAGTGGGTTTGGAAGTTTTACCTCTTCTTTGTTGTTTTCTTCTTGTTTTTCTGCCGTGCTGTTAACAGTCGATGCTAGATCAGCCCATGCCTCATTTGTGGGAGCGTCGATATGATACTTGTCCGGCTGAGTGTATATTTTGTTGCAGATTTGTCAGTTAACTCAAGACCGTTTCTAATTTAGAGAGAAGAGACTTTTTAGGGAGAAGAGACTGATTTTTTATACTCACGTCTTTGCTGCCTCCGATCATGTTCGTCTCTTGTACTGCTCCTGTTGACGCTTTTGAGGGAGCAGTATCTGTTGTTGGGTTGCTTGTTCTATTGCTTCCATCCTCTTGCTCAGTGTTCTTGACGACATGCTGCTGTTGGCCTTTATGTTTCGGTGGCGTTCCGTTGTCGTGTCCCTGACAGAATTGAAGACAGATTTTTAAGTTCAAGTTTGAAGGCATCCCTTTCGAGACACTTTTTTCATTTACATGTTTCTCATCTTGATTCTCTGCTTTTGCAGCTACTTTTCTACCTTGTTCTTGCTGTCCTTCAGCACTTACTGTGTTGGTTGATATGTGCTCCTTGTTTTGCTGTTTTTGCACCTTGTTATGTTCTTTTGTCTCCCTCTGGCTAATTCTCGAGTTCCCTGTTCTTGATTTTGTTATTCTTTTCTTCCCTTCATGTTTGTTTTGTTGGTCTTGTTCTTCCTTCTTTCTTTTTCTCGTCCCTCCTGGTTTTGTTGCGGCTATGACTTCTTTCGTGTGGTTGCCATGTACAAGTGCAGTTGTGTCTCCTGCGCCTGCTCGGTCCTGCAACTTCAGCGTCGTCTCTTCTTGAAAGCTCACTCTGCAAACAATGTCCTGAAATTCTCTAAGTTGTTCGAGATAATCAATCAGGGCCGTTGTTTGTTGCACCACTGTGTTCTTCATTCTTTCATCTAATTCCTTCTCTTGTTTGCTACATTGGTGTCCAGCCCTGGTCGTTATTCCAGGTATCTGTTTTGTTTCGTCGAGTACTTGTTTCAACATTTCTTCTATCCTTTCAAATTTCATATGATCATGTGTTGGTGCCTGTGACTGGTTCCTTGCTTCCACTTGTGCTGACATGTGCTTCGTCATGGCGCTTGGTTGGAGGTGGTAGTAGCTTGGTCGTTTGCTGGTGCTCCTGTTGTTGTGCTGGTATCATCTGTATTGAATATGAAGGTGTTGCTGTGTTGGCATAGAAGATCCTCTCTGCTGTTCCTTTCCATGTCTGCATTGTTTCGGCAGGATGGAATTGGTTAGCCTGGAAACCGTTTTTATAAGGGATAATGCATATATATTCAATAGGGATATACCTTTATCTTGCCAAATTCATAGTCATCTGGTCGTGCTTTTCCGTCCTTTTTCATGTCTGCTCTAGCTATTTTCTTCAGGTCACTCTCTTTTAGGTGGTTTGCTCGTGGTAACGATGTCTTGTCCATTGTCTTAGCAATCTTGCGCATTTGTTTTGTGTCGGTCGGCAGCAGCAGGCAGTCGAGGTACATTATTACTAGTCCCTGTGCCAAACCATTGAGATGCTTTTTGTTCTTTTCTTCCTGAGGCAACAACATGTGCTTCTGCCATATCTTGGCTCCTTCCTTAATACTTTCGACGATTACCTGGCAGAAATCCATCTTTGCCATTTCTGGATAGTCCAAGTCATTGACCATAATGGCTTGTTTGCTGAAGGTAGGGGAGGTTGTTCCACACACAATGTTGTGGAAAAAAATAAGGAAAAATATTTTAATTGATTTCCTGTTTGATTGTTCGTCATCTTCTTTCACCAATTTTTCTAGTTCTTTAAACAGATCATCGTGATGGAAATCCATTTTCTTGAGGCCAAGTTATGTGACCAGTTCGCTCATTGTATCGGTGGAAATCTATGGCCTTGGTGTTGTCTTTTGCGTACCGTTTGGGTATCCAAACAACTTGTGGATGCCTTCCTTTTTTATTATGATTTCTTTCTGCTGATCAGCTTCACCGAATGTTATTTTCATGGTTTATGTGTCCAGTTTGTCGTATATGTGTGTTGCAAGCAGTTTACAGATGGAGCGCTTTATTTGGCATTCCTCTATGCTTCCAAACCCGGTGCTCCTAACACATCGCCGGTGACGTTCTTCAAGTAATTTCCATGCTCTATTGACATTATCAAATGCTGCTCCTGCCTTGATTTCGCATTTGTCCTTATTTGTTGTTGCCTCCTGTTCATCATCCGTTGGTGCTGCCAATTATTTTCCACTTGTCTTTCTCCTCTTTATGCGCTTCTGTCTTGGTTTTACCTATTGAGAAAAAGAGGGTTTTGTTATAGAGGATGGTTTGGTTTTCATGGGTGAAAAGCGGTAGCAAAAATCTATAGAGAAAATGTGTTTTACATCATCGTTGTTGTCCTCTGCGGCGCCACCGTTGTCCCCTGCGGCACCATCACCCTCTGTACGAATGACATCATCATCATGTTTTGTGCCATCGTCGTCGTCGGCAGCATCACACTTTGACTCTTTGCTGGCATCATCCTCGTCTTCTTCCAACCGTTGTCTTTTGTTTTTCTTCTTGGCTTTATTTAGATCATTGTGGACACGTGGAACTGCTGGCGGGAGTATCATTATAGGACTTGGCTGCTACTGCTACAAGGTAGCACCGTCGCTGATGAGTTGAGTTTTGTCCTTTCTCTTTTGTCTTTTTGCTCTAGGAGGAATGACAGTCTTGGTTTTTGATTGCTTCTCTTTTCTGCTGCTAGTCACTTGCTTTTTGTTGCCCTCCCTGATGGAAGCTAGTGCTGGCACTTTCTCGGCTGCTTGGTTGTCCATGTTCTGCTTCGTTCTTTTTTCTGACGGGTCAGGAGAGATGACTAGTTTTTTCTGGGTATGAACTATTAAGTTCAGACAAAATCGTTTCAATATATCCTCCTCCGTCACCTGCACGATGATTATGTAACAAAAGGATTACGAAGTAACATCAAAATAAATGGGATATAGTTTTAAAACTATGTCTTCCACAACTACAGAAAAAGAATCTGAAGCTTAATCTACATAGATTCATAAGATAGCCCTTTTCTTTCATTTCCTGACCTAAAAAGGCAATCAATCCATTGTTTTCTTGTTATATCAAGTCTTCCCACTAACTCTTGGTTTGGCCAATCAGTGGTAGAAATTAGGGTCAGGTGTGAGCAGTATGTCTGCTGTCAAGTCCATATCAATGAGGGGAAGTCTTTTTTTATAGGAAAAAATACACTACAAATGATATTCTGTAAATTGGAGCAATAACTGTAAGGTTTAGAGTGTAAGATAAAATGCTCTCCTGATGAATAATAATACACATAGTGTGTGAAAAATTTCATCGAAGTGTAATTTCCCAGGATTGTGTGGACGTAATTGGTTAACTTACTGTTGTTGCTACATAGTTTTTGTTATATGTATTCTGTGAGCCTTTTATAGTACCTTGCTGCACAGCAGGCTGTTCCGCAGGTACCCTGTTTTCCTTATTACCAGTCCTTGCTGCATAAAAATGCCCAGGCGTTAGCAGCAGTAGAAGAATAATTGAATTTCACAGCAAAAAGAGGAGATGCATCCTGTGGACAAAAAAACGGCATTCTCGGAGAGGCACAGGTTGTTTCATGCTATAAGCACACAGCTAGATCTATTATTGCAGCACGGATGTTAATACGAGAGAGGCACGTAATTTGAAACAGGTACAATCAACGGATATATAGAATCTCCTATAAATACCAGGTTTTGAATTTAAGGATGCTCTCATGGTTTGAATCTAGAGCGGTGTCCTAGATAGTTCTGGCATGCACAATACGTTTTAGGAAAATTTGTTGCGAGCAGATTTCTGTGACGGGTAAGGGTATCATCCTATTGCACGCGTGCCTACCTTATTTCAATTTTGCTAGAAAATTGTAGATAGACTTTTTGGAAACGCGGTTTTGTGTGGTGGTTAGGGTTCATGTCCGTCCAAAAGGGGGAAAATCGCTTTCATCGACCTGTGGTAATGGAATGTAATGGATTAATATATTTTTTACCTTTGATTGCTTGTGAGGGATTCGTCGCATCCATCGGCTTGTTTTTGTCCTGCTCTCTGTTGGTACCTCCGCCGCGAGCACGGGTCCTCACCGTCAGTCACCGCCGCCATCGGGAGAGGGTTTTGATGCTTTCGTGGGCACCGACCGGCTACCTGTATCTCGAAGTGGATGGCGGCTGGTGGGTGAGGCGAACGCGATTTGGATTTTTGGTTGGTTTGCTGGATTGGACAATGGGGGCAGAAGGAGAGACGAGGGTGTTCAAGAGAGGGGAACTGGTGAAGTGTTCGAGATTTTCGGTGCGAAAGCAAAAGCAAGAAAGTAGTGGAGGAAGAGAGGGAAATGGTCGAACCGTCTCGAATCTTCGACCGTCCATCTGGACATCAAGATTGGTGTAACTTTCTGTGGGCTTTGTTGTGCTTGTTTTTTCCTTGCTTGCTCAACTGCCGGAGCATTTTTATTTTAGTGTGGTGACATCAACGGTGGCATGGTTTGGTGTTACCGAGAGTCACGTTCGTGCCTGCGTGTGTTACAGACGTTTTTTATGACGTTTCATGGTGAGGCGCATGGAAGTGAGGCCACCAGCGCTCATCCTCCTATGGAAAAAGGCGAAGCATCTCGAATCTTAGACTGTCCGTTTGGACATCAAGAGTGGTGCAACTTTCTGTGTACTTCGATGAGCTTGTTTTTTGCTTGCCTTCTTAACTCTTAGTCTGTGGGATGTTAGCATTTCTTGATTTTAGTGTTGTTGTGTGATGCACAGGGGCATGGTTTGGCGTTACTCAGAGTCACGTTTCATGGTTCTTTCTGCTCCAAATGATTCCAAGCCAGTTCAATCGGAGAGGCATGGACATGAACTCAAGAAGGGAAGCATGTTAACGCATTGGTCAGAGTCTCGTTACCACGGGTGTATGCTTTTGGTATTTCCAAATGATTCCGCTCACTCGTTCTCTTGGAGAGGAATGGACGTGAATCCGACGGAGGCAAGTCTTCTTATTAGCCATAATCACGTTTGTCCACGCGTGTGCTACGTGCATTTTCTGTGGCGAGTCACTGTGAGGTGCGTGGAAGTGTAGCCGAGTTGGCACTGTGTTACTAATGCAACAGGCACATTCCTGACACTGTGTATGTAAATGTTTTCCTTGTCAACTCGTTCCTTTGTTGTGGAGCGTCACGGTGTTGTGTTCCAAGGAGGCACTGTTTGTTATTAGAGGGAGTCATGTTTCATGGTTCTTTGTGTTCCAAATGATTCCAGTCGCCAGTTCAATCGGAGAGGCATGGACATGAACTCAAGAAGGGAAGCATGTTAATGCATTGGTCAGAGTCTAATTACCATGGGTGTATGCTTTTGGTATTTCCAAATAATTCCGCTCACTCCTTCTCTTGGAGAGGAATGGACGTGAATCCGGCGGAGGCAAGTCTTCTTATTAGCCAGAGTCATGTTTGTCCACGCGTGTGTTACGTGCATTTTCTCTGGCGAGTCACTGTGAGGTGCGTGGAAGTGTAGCCGAGTTGGTACTGTGTTACTAATGCAACATGCACATCCCTGACGCTGTGTATGTAATCTTTTCCTTGTCATCTCGTTCCTTTGTTGTGGAGCGTCACGGTGCTACGTTCCGGGGAGGCCCTGTTTGTAATTAGAGGGAGCCACGTTTCATGGTTCTTTGTGTTCCAAATGATTCCGGTCGCCAGTTCAATCGGAGAGGCATGGACATGAACTCAACAAGAGAAGCATGTTAACGCATTGGTCAGAGTCTCGTTACCATGGGTGTTTTCTTTTGTTATTTCCAAATGATTCCGCTCACTCATTCTCTGGGAGATGAATGGACGTGAATCCGACGGAGGCAAGTCTTCTTATTAGCCAGAGTCACGTTTTTTCACGCATGTGTTACGTGCATTTTCTCTGGCGAATCACTGTGAGGTGCGTGGAAGTGTAGCCGAGTTGGCACTATGTTACTAATGCAACAGGCACATCCCTGACGTTGTGTATGTAAATGTTTTCCTTGTCATCTCGTTCCTTTGTTATGGAGCGTCACGGTGCTGCGTTCCAGGGAGGCACTGTTTGTTATTAGAGGGAGTCACGTTTCATGGTTCTTTGTGTTCCAAATGATTCCGGGCGCCAGTTCAATCGGAGAGGCATGGACATGAACTCAAGAAGGGAATCATGTTAACGCATTTGTCAGAGTCTCGTTACCACGGGTGTATGCTTTTGGTATTTCCAAATGATTCCGCTCACTCGTTCTCTTGGAGAGGAATGGACTCGAATCTGGCGGAAGCAAGTCTTCTTATTAGCCAGAGTCACGTTTGTCCACGCGTGTGTTACGTGCATTTTCTCTGGCGAGTCACTGTGAGGTGTGTGGAAGTGTAGCTGAGCTGGCACTATGTTACTAATGCAACAGGCACATCCCTGACAGTGTGTATGTAAATATTTTCCTTGTCATCTCGTTCCTTTGTGGTGGAGCGTCTCGGTGCTGCGTTCCAGGGAGGCATTGTTTGTTATTAGAGGGAGTCACACTTCATGGTTCTTTGTGTTCCAAATGATTCCGGTCGCCAGTTCAATCAGAGAGGCATGGACATGAAATCAAGAAGGGAAGCATGTTAACGCATTGTCAGAGTCTCGTTACCATGGGTGTATGCTTTTGGTATTTCCAAATGATTCCGCTCAATCCTTCTCTTGGAGAGGAATGGACGTGAATCCGGCGGAGGGAAGTCTTCTTATTAGCCAGAGTCATGTTTGTCCACGCGTGTGTTACGTGCATTTTCTCTGGCGAGTCACTGTGAGGTGCGTGGAAGTGTAGCCGAGTTGGCACTGTGTTACTAATGCAACATGCACACCCCTGACGTTGTGTATGTAAATGTTTTCCTTGTCATCTCGTTACTTTGTTGTGGAGCGTCACGGTGTTGCGTTCCAGGGAGGCACTATTTGTTATTAGAGGGAAACACGTTTCATGGTTCTTTGTGTTCCAAATGATTCCGGACGTCAGTTCAATCGGAGAGGCATGGACATGAACTCAAGAAGGGAAGCATGTTAACGCACTGGTCAGAGTCTCGTTACCACGGGTGTATGCTTTTCGTATTTCCAAATGGTTCCGCTCACTCATTTCTTGGAAAGGAATGGACGTGAATCCGGCGAAGGCAAGTCTTCTTATTAGCCAGAGTCATGTTTGTCCACGCGTGTGTTATGTGCATTTTCTCTGGCGAGCCACTGTGAGGTGCGTGGAAGTGTAGCCGAGTTGGCACTGTGTTACTAATGCAACAGGCACATTCCTGTTGTTGTGTATGTAAATGTTTTCCTTGTCAACTCGTTCCTTTGTTGTGGAGCGTCACGGTGCTGTGTTCCAGGGAGGCACTGTTTGTTATTAGAGGGAGCCACGTTCGTGCCTGCAAGTGTTACGGACGTTTTCACTAAGGTGTCACCTGGAGACGCGTGCAAGTTAATTCTTGTATTTGTGTTTGAAATGATTCCGTTGAGACTGTTATTTGGAAATGGTATAATATAGAGTCACGCTCGCCTGTGTTTGTGTTCAGAATAATTCCGTCGACTCGATCAGATGGAGAGGCACGGGCGTTAATCCTACAAAGGCACAGTTTGTTCGAAGTCATGGTGAACACCCACTGTTTACTCTATGAGGCACGGAATGGCCTATTCGAGAGACGCTGGTGTGGTATATTCTTCGCACGGTCATGGGTCCCAGGAAGGCACGGCATGGTATCCTGTATTTGTGTTCGAAATGATTCTGTTGACTCGTTCAGAAGAAGAGGCACGGACATGAATGCCATGAGGGCATGGTTGGGTCTGTCGGAGCGTCACGTTTCATACGTTTATTATGGAAACAAAGCGGAATGGGTTTAGATATTAATGCTAAAAGTTTACTTTGCGAGTGGTCGGTTCGACAGTCGAGGTGTTTAAAAGCGTAAGCTCCTTGTTTTTAAAAGGCACGGCTTTGTGCTAAGTTGCGTGGTACTTCTTTTATTAGAAGCACGGGCGTGAACTGAATACAGCCACGGTTCTGTACCAGTTAGCGACATGACTTGTGCACTGACGATGGCGTGGATGTCCGTGGCAGTGTTAAGGGTCACAGGCACGGGCGTGAAGCGCTAAAAGGCATGCTACCGTATAATCTCGAGTCACGCTCCTATGTGTTTGTGTTCCGAATAATTCCGTCGACTCGATCAGACAGAGAGGCACGGGCGTTCAGCCCACAAAGGCACCGTCAGGGTTCGTTCCTTGCTTTTTAGGCGCACAAATGCGTGGATGTAGAAGGCACGTTTTTCAAGCAAAGAACGCATATCATGATGCCACGCTTTTCAAGCAAAACATGGACCTGAAGTCCGTATGGCCACGGTTCTGTACTAACTAGCGTCATGACTTGTACTCATAAACGCGTGGACTTTCGTGCCTCTCGGCAATATTTTGGATCACAGGCACTGGCGTGCGTCCCACAAAGGCATGGTGCTGTTTTATACAGAGGCACACTCGCCCGTGTTTCTGTTTCGAATGCTTCTGTCGACTCGTTCAGACAGAGAGGCACGGCCGGTCAGCCCACAGAGGCATAGGGTTGCAGTACGCACAGTCAGAGTCTCATTACCATGGGTGTATGCTTTTGGTATTTCCAAATGATTGCACTCACTCATTCTCTTGGAGAGGAATGGACGTGAATCCGGCGGAGGCAAGTCTTCTTATTAGCCAGAGTCACGTTCGTTTCTTTAGTTGGGGTAACCCATCGGAATGGGTTCAGATGCGAACACTCACTGTTGAAGCTGTTTTTAAAAAGCTTCTTTCATTGTTTTCAAAAGCACAGTCACGGTTCTTTGTTGTTGTTACGTGTAGTACTCGATAAAGGCATTGACTCGATCTAATGGAGAGGCATAGGCATGGTGTGGTATTATATAGAGTCACGCTCGTCTGTGTTTGTGTTCAGAATAATTCCGTCGACTCAACCAGATGGAGAGGCACGGGTGTTGTTTCGTTTGTTGGTACATGTAGATGAGTAGGCTAGGGTCATGGATGTCACGTGTTAGCAGTAGGAGCACGGTTGTGCTTCCACCAGAGGCACTTCGTTCACCCGCGGGGAGCATGTTTTTGCGAACCGTGCGTAGTTTTGGTTCAAATGATTCCGCTTACTCGTTCACTTGGATACGCACGGGCGTCCAGTTAATTGAGGCACGTTTTTCCATTAGGCTGAGCCACGTTAGGCACACAGTTGCGTTGATGTAGAAGTGAATACCGCCACAGTTCTATACTAGGTAGCGACATGACTTGTGCACTGACGATGGCGTGGATGTTCGTGCCAGTGTTAAGGGTCACAGGCACGGGCGTGAAGTGCTAAAAGGCATGCTACCGTATAATCTAGAGTCACGCTCCCATGTGTTTGTGTTCCGAATAATTCCGTCGACTCGATCAGACGGAGAGGCACGGGCATTCAGCCCACAAAGGCACCGTCAGGGTTCGTTCCTTGCTTGTTAGGCGCACAAACGCATGGATGTAGAAGGCACGTTTTTCAAGTAAGGAACACACATCACGATGCCACGTTTTTCAAGCAAAACACAGACCTGAAGTCTGTATAGCCACGGTTCTGTACTAAGTAGCATCATGAATGAGTCACCTGGAGTAAGATTTTGATATAAATATCATTTCAAAACAAAAAATGTCAATGGATAATGGTATGAATTTGACAGTAAGTTCTCTGGAATACAGACAGATGTACACAGTAAGTTAACTGTGTTTGAGATGTTTTCTGTTGAATATATACGGACCATTGGAAAGAAGTTGAGTGGTTGTGGTATGGACGAACGCCCGGGGAGACGAAATGATAGTACTGGTGTTTCCCAGGCGTGCAGAGTTCATGGTATTTAAGAGATTGGGAGAATTCGAGGCGCTGGTTACTCTGTTTGACCATCTGACTGGTGTGCGTATGTTATAAAAAGCTACCTACTCATCGAATACCCCACGTCCACAATTCTCTAGAGACAGGCACCTCTTTCTTGCTGGTAGCTGCTTGCTTGCGCCATGGCCGGTAAGAGGGGTTCTGGGTGTTCAAGCAACCAGGCAGCGAGGACAAAAGCCGCGGAAAGAAGGGAGAGGTGTCGCCGCTACGCTGTAGAGGCGGCAGGAATATCCTGCCCCCGTTTCTCAGGTGTCGAACAATCTCTCGCGTGGATGTGATTCCTCCCACAAGCGCATTCGTCATGGAGACGATCTCAGCAAGATGGCAGTACAGAATTCCTTAGCCAGCGACGACTTGCTCGATGAGCTAATTAAGAAGCAGCAGTTAATCACTCGCTTGGAGAAGTTGCTGCAGCAGAGCAATGCCTCTGTGGAGAAGTCCACTGGTCTCATAGTTCGATCTGTGTGTGAGAATGAGAAGCTTCTAAATGAGCTCGACCAGAAGGATCGGGAGGCCGCCTGCTTGAAGAATTTGTATGATGAGAGCCATGCGTTGGTGCAGAAGCTGTCGGGCGAAGTGGGGTAGCTTATGGATGAGAAGGCTGAGGTCCTCGTCAAGTACAAGAGCCTGGTGGAGGATTCCTTTGCTGCTGCAGAGGAAAGTTATGAGGCGACGAAGAAGGAGATTGAAGATGTGCTCACCCACCAGCCGATCAAGAACGTTGCTGGAGTGTAGGCAGAGAGCTTGTAGCGTGTTTTTCCGTTGCGTTGGGGCATGTGGCCTTTTGTACTGCCATGAATCTGTAAGGCATTTATGTGTTGCATTGTTGTCGTGTTGTTTCATTTGTTGGTACATGTAGATGATTAGGCTAGGGTCATGGATGTCACGTGTTAGCAGTTGGAGCACGGTTGTGCTTCCACCAGAGGCACTTCGTTCGCCTGCGGGGAGCACGTTTTTGTGAACCATGCATAGTTTTGGTTCAAATGATTCCGCTTACTCATTCACTTGGATACGCACGGGCGTGGAGTCCATTGAGGCTCGTTTTTCCATTAGGCTGAGTCATGTTAGGCACGCAGTCGCATCGATGTAGAAGTCACGTTTTTCAAGCAAAGAACGCATGTCACGGTGCCAAAACATGAAGGTGAAAGCATGGCCGATTCGAGAGACACGAATATGAAAAGCACAGACCTAAAGTCCATGTAGTCTCGGTTCTATAGTAAGTAGGGTCATGATTTGTACTCTTAAACTCATGGACTTTCGTGGCTCTCTGTGTTGCAATATTTTGGGTCAAAGGCACGGGCGTGAATCCCAGAAAGGCATGGTGTGGAATTACAAAGAATCACGGTTCTGTGTTAAGTGGCGCCATGACTTGCGTACTCATGACGGAGTGTATGTTTCGGGCGACATGCACGGTTGTAAAACTCACAAAGGCATGGTCCGGTTTTATATATAGACACACTCGCCTGGTTTCTGTTCTGAATGCTTCCGTCGACTCAAACAGAAGGAGAGGCACTGCCGGTGAGCCCGCAAAGGCATAGCTTTGCATTATGCACAGTTACATTCGTTTCTTTAATTAGGGTAACCCAGCGGAATGGGTTGAGATGCGAACACTCACTGTTGACTCTGTGACGCACCAAATGGCCTATGTGAGAAATGATATTTTTAAAAGGTTATTTCCGACCCTCAAAAAAGGTTATTTCCTTGTTTTTAAAAGCACAGTCACGCTTCTTTCCTGAAGTTACGTATATTACTCGATACAGGCGTGGACTCGATTAGATGGAGAGGCAGAGGCATGGTGTGGTATTATATAGAGTCACACTCATCTGTGTTTGTGTTCCGAATAATTCTGTCGACTCGATCAAATGGAGAGGCACGGGCGTCAATCCCACAAAAGCACAGTTTGGCATTACCCACAGTCACATTCGTTTCTTTAATTGCAAAAACCCAGCGGAAAGGGGTCAGATATGAACACTCACCGTTTACTCGGTGATGCACGGAATGGCTTGTTCGAGAGACGCTGCTGTGGTATAATCTTTGCACGGTCGTCGGTTCCAGGAATCCACGGCATCGTATTGTGAATCGTTCGTTTATTACGGAAACCCAACAGATCGACTGGCGTCTCCTCGTATTCGGGTGTGAACGCCACGTGGCGTCGCTCTGGAAACCCAATGGTCCAACAGGCGTCTCTTCCGGTGGTGCCGCTCTAGCTCGTCGTCTGAGGTGATCGTCCGGCTATTTAAGGCGGACAGACGGAGTCTCGAAACCCTAGCCACATCCTACTCCTCCCTTTGTCTGCCGCCAGGTCTTCCATTTATCTTGCTCGTCTCTATCCTTTGACCGTCTCCGCCATGGCTGGGCAGAAGAAGACTTCTCCGGGCCACCATGCCCTGTCACGGGAGGAGATCCCGACCGGCGAGGGTTCCTCGTCTGTAAGTTCACCCTGTTTCTGGTTTTCTTTCATTTGTTTTTTCTTTGTTTCTCCTACTTGACTTAGTTTGTGAAACATGAATTATTGTGGTTAGCTGATTCCTAATTTGATGCGGGTGTGTCTTGCTGACACTAATTTACAGTCAATAGGAGTTAGAGTTAGGCTGCATCATGGTCTTCAACAGAAGTCCCCTGCTGTAGAATTGGGGACCAGTTGTGGCTCGAGAAAGAAGAAGGGAATTGTGAGCGGGGTGGCGACGGCAAGTGCTAAGAGATCCCGTGGCGATGGGGAGGCCTTGCGGGCTGGCTTCGCTTCAAGCCAGCTAACTCGTCTTGGAGGCGAACAAACTGTTAGCTCCCTATTAACTACTCTCAATAACCTGCTCCATCAGATGAATGCCTTGGTTTCAATTCCAAAGGTTGAAAACACTTACGAGCAGCTGATGGAGATCATCTATGGGTGGCATAAGCTCTTCGAGAAAACAAGATTAGATTTGGAGAAGGCGAACGCCACTATCGTAGAAATTATGGTTGAGAAGGAAAATCTCCTTAAGGAAAACTTCCGGTTGTTGGATGAATCGGTGGCAGCTTTTAAGCAACGTGGCGAGTATATGAAGGAGCTGATTGATGAACTGCGCGGGGAGTAAACCAGCAAGAAGTTCGATGGGGAATAAGTATACAGCAGCATGCCTGGCCGTTGTGTGCATCTGATGTTGTTAAGCAGTGTGCTGGAGTTTCTTATTTTGTCCTGTGAAATTTCATTGTCAGTTACTTTGTTAAGAAGATATATTTTGGTTTCCAGTATCTTTGTAATTAGGTGTTGTTACTTATGAAGAACGGGACCTGAAGTCTCTGCACCCACGGTTCTGGACCAAGTATGACATGTACATTCGTGGCTTTTCTGTATTGCAGTGTTTCGGGTCACAGGCACGGGCTTGCAAAGTCATGGTTTTGTTTTATATAGAGTCACGTTGGCTAACTGTTTACTTTGTGAGGGACGGGATGGCCGATTAGAGAGTCGCGTGTTTTTAAAAGCCACGGTTTTGTACTGAGTTGCATCATGCTTCATTTATTAGAGGCACAAGTGAATACAGCCACGGTTCTGTATAAAGTAGCAATGTGACTTGTGCACTGACGATGGCGTGGACGCCATGTTCATATTTACACCGACAAAGGCACTGTCAGGTTCGTTCTTTAACTCGGGAGACCCAGCGGAATTGGTTCAGATGTGAACACCAACTGTTTACTCTATGAGGCACTGAATGGCCTATTCGATATCGAAATGATTCTGTTGACTCGTAGAGCACGTACCTAAATGCCATGGGCGCATGGTTCGCAGAATCACGTTCGTATGTTTATTGTTGAAACAAAGCATAATGGATTTAGATCTTAACGCTAACTGTTTACTTTGTGTGGGACGGGATGGCCGATTCGAGAGTCGTGGTGTTTAAAAGCGTAAGTTCCTTGTTTTTAAAAGCCACAGTTTTGTACTGAGTTACGTCGCGCTTCATTTATTAGAGGCACGGACGTCAAGTGAATACAGCCACGGTTCTGTACCAGGTAGCAATATGACTTGTGCACTGACGATGGCGTGAACATTAGTGGCAGTGTTAAGGGTCACAGGCACGGGCGTGAAGCACTAAATGGCATGGCTGTCGTATAATATAGAGTCACGCTCTCGTGTGTTTGTGTTCTGAATGATTCCATCGACTCGATCAGATGGAGAAGCATGGGTGTTCAGCCCACAAAGGCACCGTCAGCTTTGTTCTTTGCTTGTTAGGCGCACAGACGCGTGGATGTAGAAGGTACATTTTTCAAGCAAAGAACCCACATCACGATGCCACGTTTTTCAAGCAAAATACGGACCTGAAGTCCGTATAGCCACGGTTATATACTAGGTAGCGTCATGACTTGGACTCATAAACGCGTTGACTTTCACGCCTCTCTGCTATATTTCGGGTCACGGGCATTGGCGTGTGGCCCACAAAGCCATGGTGTTGTTTTATACAGAGTCACACTCGCGTGTGTTTCTGTTTCGAATGCTTCCGTTGACTTGATCAGATGGAGAGGCACGGACATTAATCGTACAAAGGCACAGTTTGATTCGAAGTCATGGTGAACACCCACTGTTTACTCTGTGAGGCATGGAATGGCCTATTCGAGAGACGCTGGTGTGGTATATTCTTCGCACGGTCATGGGTCCGAGAAAGGCACAGCATGGTATCTTGTATTTGGGTTCGAAATGATTCTGTTGACTTGTTCAGAAGAAGAAGCACGGACATGAATGCCATGAGGGCATGGTTGGGTCTGTCGGAGCGTCATGTTTCGTACGTTTATTATGGAAACAAAGCGGAATGGGTTTAGATGTTAACACTAAAAGTTTACTTTGCGAGTGGCCGGTTCGACAGTCGAGGTGTTTAAAAGCGTAAATTCCTTGTTTTTAAAAGGCACGGCTTTGTGCTAAGTTGCGTGGTACTTCTTTTATTAGAAGCACGGGCGTGAACTGAATACAGCCACGGTTCTGTACCAGTTAGCGACATGACTTGTGCACTGACGATGGCGTGGATGTCCGTGGCAGTGTTAAGGGTCACAGGCACGGGCGTGAAGCGCTAAAAGGCATGCTACCGTATAATCTCGAGTCACGCTCCTATGTGTTTGTGTTCCGAATAATTCCGTCGACTCGATCAGACAGAGAGGCACGGGCGTTCAGCCCACAAAGGCACCGTCAGGGTTCGTTCCTTGCTTTTTAGGCGCACAAATGCGTGGATGTAGAAGGCACGTTTTTCAAGCAAAGAACGCATATCATGATGCCACGCTTTTCAAGCAAAACATGGACCTGAAGTCCGTATGGCCACGGTTCTGTACTAACTAGCGTCATGACTTGTACTCATAAACGCGTGGACTTTCGTGCCTCTCGGCAATATTTTGGATCACAGGCACTGGCGTGCGTCCCACAAAGGCATGGTGCTGTTTTATACAGAGGCACACTCGCCCGTGTTTCTGTTTCGAATGCTTCTGTCGACTCGTTCAGACAAAGAGGCACGGCCGGTCAGCCCACAGAGGCATAGGGTTGCATTACGCACAGTCAGAGTCTCATTACCATGGGTGTATGCTTTTGGTATTTCCAAATGATTGCACTCACTCATTCTCTTGGAGAGGAATGGACGTGAATCCGGCGGAGGCAAGTCTTCTTATTAGCCAGAGTCACGTTCGTTTCTTTAGTTGGGGTAACCCATCGGAATGGGTTCAGATGCGAACACTCACTGTTGAAGCTGTTTTTAAAAAGCTTCTTTCATTGTTTTCAAAAGCACAGTCACGGTTCTTTGTTGCTGTTACGTGTAGTACTCGATAAAGGCATTGACTCGATCTAATGGAGAGGCATAGGCATGGTGTGGTATTATATAGAGTCACGCTCGTCTGTGTTTGTGTTCAGAATAATTCCGTCGACTCAACCAGATGGAGAGGCACGGGTGTTGTTTTGTTTGTTGGTACATGTAGATGAGTAGGCTAGGGTCATGGATGTCACGTGTTAGCAGTAGGAGCACGGTTGTGCTTCCACCAGAGGCACTTCGTTCACCCGCGGGGAGCATGTTTTTGCGAACCGTGCGTAGTTTTGGTTCAAATGATTCCGCTTACTCGTTCACTTGGATACGCACGGGCGTCCAGTTAATTGAGGCACGTTTTTCCATTAGGCTGAGCCACGTTAGGCACACAGTTGCGTTGATGTAGAAGGCACATTTTTGAAGCAAAGAATGCACGCCATGGTGCCAAAACATGAAGGTGAAAGCATGGCATATTCGAGAGACAGGAATATGAAAAACACGGAACTGAACCATGTAGTCTCGGTTCTGTAGTAAGTAGGGCCATGATTTGTACTCTTAAACTCGTGGACTTTCGTGGCTCTCTGTGTTGCAATATTTTGGGTCAGAGGCACGGGCGTGAAGCCCACAAAGGCATGGTGTGGAATTACAAAGAATCACGGTTCTGTGTTAAGTGGCGCCATGACTTGCGTACTCATGATGGAGTGTACGTTTCAGAAACCCAATGGTCTGACGGGCGTCTCCTCCGGCGGCGCCGCTCTGGCTCGTCATCCAAGGTGATCCTGCGACTATTTAAGGCGGACAGACGGAGTCTCGAAACCCTAGCCACATCCTACTCCTCCCTTTGTCCGCCGCCAGGTCTTCCATTTCTCTTGCTCCTCTCTATCCTTTGACCGTCTCCGCCATGGCTGGGCAAAAGAAGACTTCTCCAGACTGCCATACCCTGTCACGGGAGGAGATCGCGGCCGGCGAGGGTTCCTCGTCTGTAAAATCACCCTATTTCTGGTTTTCCTTCATTTGTTTTTTCTTTTCTTCTCCTACTTGAGTTAGTTTGTGAAATATGAATTATTGTGGTTAGCTGATTCCTAATTTGATGCGGGTGTGTCTTGCTGACACTGATTTACAGTCAATAGGAGTTAGGGTTAGGCTGCATCATGGTCTTCAACAGAAGTCCCTTGGTGTAGAATTGGGGACCAGTTGTGGCTCGAGAAAGAAGAAGGGAATTGTGAGCGGGACAGCGATGACAAGTGCTAAGAGGTCCCATAGTGATGGAGAGGCCTAGCAGGCTGGCTTCGCTTCAAGCCAGCTAACTCGTCTTGGAGGCGAACAAACTGTTAGCTCCCTGTTAACTACTCTCAATAACCTGCTCCATCAGATGAATGCCTTGGTTTCAATTCCAAAGGTTGAAAACACTTACGAGCAGCTGATGGAGATCATCTACGGGTGGCAAAAGCTCTTCAAGAAAACAAGATCAGATTTGGAGAAGGCGAACGCCACTATCGTAGAAATTATGGTTAAGAAGGAAAATCTCCTTAAGGAACACGTCCGGTTATTGGAGGAATCAGTGGTAGCTATTAAGCAACATGGCAAGTATATGAAGGAGCTGATTGATGAACTACGCGGGGAGTAAACCAGCAAGAAGTTTGGTGGGGAATAAGTATACAGTAGCGTGCCTAGCTGTTGTGTGCATCTGATGTTCTTAAGCAGTGGGATGGAGTTTCTTATTTTGTCTTGTGAAATTTCGTTGTTAGTTACTTTGTTAAGAAGATATATTTTGGTTTCTAGTATCTTTGTAATTAGGCGTTGTTACTTATGAAGAACGGGACCTGAAATCTCTGCACCCACGGTTCTGGACCAAGTATGACATGTACGTACGTGGCTTTTCTGTGTTGCAGTGTTTCGGGTGACATGCACGGGCTTGCAAAGTCATGGTGTGGTTTTATATAGAGTCACGTTGGCTAATCGTTTACTTTGTGAGGGACGGGATGGCCGATTAGAGAGTCGCGTGTTTTTAAAAGCCACGGTTCTGTACTGAGTTGCGTCGTGCTTCATTTATTAGAGGCACAAGTGAATACAGCCACGGTTCTGTATCAGGTAGCAATGTGACTTGTGCACTGACGATGGCGTGGACGCCATGTTCATATTTACACCGACAGAGGCACTGTCAGGTTCGTTCTTTAACTGGGAAGACCCAGCGGAATTGGTTCAGATGTGAACACCAACTCTTTACTCTGTGAGGCACTGAATGGCCTTTTCGATATTAAAATGATTCTGTTGACTTGCAGAGCATGGACCTGAATGCCATGGGCGCATGGTTTGCAGAATCACGTTCGTATGTTTATTGTTGAAACAAAGCATAATGGATTTATATATTAATGCTAACTCTTTACTTTGTGTGGGACGGGATAGCCAATTCGAGAGTCGTGGTGTTTAAAAGCGTAAGTTCCTTGTTTTTAAAAGCCACAGTTCTGCACTGAGTTACGTCGCGCTCCATTTATTAGAGGCACAGACGTCAAGTGAATACAGCCACAGTTCTGTACCAGGTAGCAATATGACTTGTGCACTGACGATGGCGTGGACGTTAGTGGCAGTGTTAAGGGTCACAGGCACGGGCGTGAAGCGCTAAATGGCATGGCTCCCGTATAATATAGAGTCACGCTCCCGTGTGTTTTTGTTCCGAATGATTTCGTCGACTCGATCAGATGGAGAGGCATGGGCGTTGAACCCACAAAGGAACCGCCAGATTTGTTCTTTGCTTGTTAGGCGCACAGACGCGTGGATGTAGAAGGTACGTTTTTTAAGCAAAGAACGCACATCACGATGCCACGTTTTTCAAGCAAAACACGGACCTGAAGTCCGTATAGCCACGGTTCTGTACTAGGTAGTGTCATGACTTGGACTCATAAACGCGTGGACTTTCGCGCCTCTCTTCAATATTTCGGGTCACAGGCACTAGCGTGTGGCCCACAAAGCCATGGTGATGTTTTGTACAGAGTCACACTCGCCCGTGTTTCTGTTTCGAATGCTTCCGTCGACTCGATTAGATGGAGAGGCACGGGCGTTAATTGCACAAACGCACAGTTTGGTTCGAAGTCATGGTGAACACCCACTGTTTACTCTGTGAGGCACGGAATGGCCTATTCGAGAGACGCTGGTGTGGTATATTCTTTGCATGGTCATGGGTCCGAGGAAGGCACGGTGTCGGTGTCAAAACCGGCGGATCTCGGGTAGGGGGTCCCGATCTGTGCGTCTAGGCGGATGGTAACAGGAGACGAGGGACACGATGTTTTTACCCAGGTTCGGGCCCTCTTGATGGAGGTAAAACCCTACATCCTGCTTGATTAATATTGATGATGTGGGTTACAAGAGTAGATCTACCACGAGATCAAGGAGGCTAAACCCTAGAAGCTAGCCTAAGGTATGATTGTTGTTCGTCCTACGGACTAAAGCCATCCGGTTTATATAGACACCGGAGAGGGCTAGGGTTACACAGAGTCGGTTACAATGGTAGGAGATCTACATATCCGTATTCCCAAGCTTGCCTTCCACGCCAAGGAAAGTCCCATCCGGACACGGGACGAAGTCTTCAATCTTGTATCTTCATAGTCTTGGAGTCCGGCCGATGATGATAGTTCGGCTATCCGGACACCCCCTAGTCCGGAACTCCCTCAGTAGCCCCTGAACCAGGCTTCAATGACGACGAGTCCGGTGCGCATGTTGTCTTCGGCATTGCAAGGCGGGTTCTCCCTCCGAATAATTCATAGAAGATTGTGAACACCAGGATAGTGTCCGGCTCTGCAAAATAATTTCCACATACCACCGTAGAGAGAATAATATTTACACTAGTTCAATCTGCTGACGTATTTAATGCGTGACGTCACACCACTACCAAGCCTTTACTTAAATTGTCTTTATTGTACCACCTCAGCGCATTTAGCGAAGCGGCTTCATTGGCACGTCTTGTCAAAGCAGAGATCGTGTTCCCCTCATTCTGGGATTCCCATCAATACGGACGTGGGTAACCCAACCGCGCCATCAATCGCGGCGCTTGGGGGATAAGCGAGTTTTACCAGGCCGGTGGGGACACATGCTTTTGTCCGCCCATATAAGGGGATAAAGATCCAACCCTTTTACTTGCGCCTTCTTCCTCCTTAACTTATCCATCTCTGCGAACCCGAGCTCCAGCGCCCAAGCCCGCACATCTCACCTCAACCTTCTCCGATCATGTCCGGAGCGGGAGGCAAGTGGATGGCCTCCTCCATTATGGAGGAGCACATCAAGAAGCTGCACGACGCCGGATATCTATCCAGCGATATTGCGCATCAGCTCCTCGACGAGGGAGAGCTCATCCCCACCCCTAGGCCCCATGAGAGGGTAGTTTTCCTTCCCCATTTCCTCCGCGGGTTGGGCTTCCCACTTCATCCCTTTGTCCGGGGGCTCATGTTCTATTACGGCCTAGATTTCCATGATCTGGCCTCGAATTTCATCCTCAACATCTCGGCGTTCATCGTCGTGTGTGAGGCTTTCCTCTGCATCCAGCCCCACTTCGGCTTGTGGCTCAAGACCTTCAGTGTCAAGCCGAAGGTTGTGAAGGGCAGCCAAGCGGAGTGCGGAGGCGCCATGGTGGGCAGGATGTCCCACGTTACTTGGCTCGAGGGCACTTTCGTGGAAACCGTCAAGGGGTGGCAATCGGGGTGGTTCTATATCACCGAGCCGCGTGACCCTGAATGGGCAGTGGCCCCCGAGTTCAGATCTGGGATCCCCACACGGCTCACCTCCTGGAAAGAGAGCGGCCGGATCTGGGGTGATTCGGAAGAGCTGACCGGACTCCAAGCTTGCGTCCAGAAGTTGGTGGGCAAGAAGCTCAAGCTCGTCAATGTGGTCCAGGTCATGCTCATCTGTCGGATCCTCCCGTGCCAACGACGGGGCTTCAACATGTGGGAGTTTGATCCGGCGCAGCACCAGACCCTGCGCGGGCTCTTCGACATGACGTACGAGGAGGTCTGGAAGGTGCTGTTCAAGGGCGCCGAGACTCCCGCATCCGCTACCGAAGATCGCGGATTCAGCTCGCAGCATCGAGCTGACGAGGTAAGTGATTTCGTCCTTTACAGAATGCTCGTTTTCCATAGTTTGACTCTATGCGGGATCTAAACTCCCTCATTCCTTTGACAGGACTGGCTGGCGAAGGCCGGACAGACTATATGTCCGGCCCCATTGCCAAAGGACCCAGTGGACGCCCGTCTAACGGGGCTGCTCGCTCCGGCACCCCATGTGGTGCCGGAGAAGAAGGCCAAGAAGCAGGCCATGGGTACTCGAGAGAGTTCCCGTTTTCAGGTGTTATCGGATGATGACTCCGAGGCCGACTCCTCCCACCAAGGCGAGGAGGAGAATAAGAAAGCCTCTCCCCCAGCGGGGGGAGGGAAGAAAAGGAAGGCCTCCCCTACGGGGGAGGCCGAAGGGTCCAAGAAGGGAAGAACCCTTCCCCCGGACTACTCTGCCGACGTCAGTGATGACGACGAGGACTGGCATCCAAGGACCAAGCCCCTGGCGAGATCGTAAGTATCCGGGCTCCTGAGTAACTTTATGGTTTCGTTTTCGCCACCCAGTGTCTTTCTAATGCCGCATACAACCCTGCAGTCCGCCCAAGGATGATCTCCCCGCTTCGTCGAGCGGGTCCTTAGGTGCGTCGGATATGGATTCCCTTCCGACCGCCTCCTCCCCTCGTGACGCGGACGATGCCGAGGTGCGATCCCAGGAAGGGACCCACCAGCGGGAGAAGGCACCAAAGGTGTCGCAGGAAAACCTCCCAGACTTTGCACCGGACTCGGCGCCGGAGCCCCTAGTGGCTCCGGAGTCCGGCGGGCGACCCCTTCGCAAGAAGGGCAAGACCGTGACGCCGGCAGCTTCCGTCCAACCGGAGGCGCCGGATAGATTGCTGGAGGCGCTCAATAGCGCCTCCATTGAAGAGGAACACCGCACTGTTATGAGTGCGGTGATTAAGAAAGTTCAGCTCGCCAAGAGCGGGCTGACCGAAGCCTGCAGCAGCCTTCTAACAGGCTTTGAGGTAAGAATTTCAATATGTATAAAATGGTACCGCATAGACAGTAGCCCCTGATGCTCGGTTCGATGTTCGGAAAGAAAAGTCGGACTGAGGATCTAATAAGATATACGCAGGAGTTAAAAAATATGTCAATATGGGATTGCAGGCTACACTACTGACCTCTGCCGCACTGACTGCGGAGGTCGATACTTTGAAGAAGAACCTCGAGCGGTCCGAGGACGAGCTCGGCCATGCCAAGAAGCAGCTCGGGGACAAGGAAGGTGAGTAACACCTTATTAGAATTGCACCTTACAGAAAAGGATTTTGCTTGCAGAAAGAATAACGAGGATAACGTGGGTATTGCAGGGGCAACTAATGAGGTGGCGACCCTGAAAGAGGCGGTGGCCGCGGCCGAACGCAATGTGGCTGCGGAGCGCACTGAGCGAGAGAAACAGGAGGCGCGGGTGGCGGAGGTACAGCAAGAGCTCTAGGATCTCGTGAAGAAACATGAGAGCCTGGAGCGTGACTCGAAGACTCGAGAGTCTGAGCTTGCAACGGCTCTTGAGAGTGCCAAAGCCGCTAAGGCCGAAGCCTTCAAGGCCCTCCAGGAGATCGAGGCGGTGAAGAAAATAGCAGCGGGTAAGGCATTTTTCATGCAAAGTAAGCATGTGAGTGTTAATTACCTGTCGCTTACCCGAATTCGGAGCTCTCCAGGAGCGTTCGCAGATCTTCCTCCCAGCGTGTCCGATGATGCCGCATTCTACCGGGCCGAGGAGGGGAGCTCGACGGAGAAGGTCTTCTGGTCTCAGTATGCTGAGGCCGGACATCCGGTGCCCCTTACCGACCAGCTGAAATAGCTGGTCGAGCTCCACAAGGCGGCCGAACAGGCCATGAAGGGCCTCATAGTTCGGCTGTGGCCTAAGGAGGCTATGCCTGGGAGCTACTTCGGCCTGGTGCGGCGGCTGGTGGATGCGTGCCCGTGGGTTGAAGTTATCAAGCACTCCGCCTGTATTGAGGGTGCCCGTCGGGCCCTCGCCCGCGCAAAGGTGCACTGGGGCAAGATGGATGCCCAGAAGCTTGTGACGGACCCCCCACCAGAGGGCAAGGAGCATCGCACGCCGGAGATGTATTATAGGAGTGTGCTGAAGGGCGCCCGCATTATTGCGGGTGAGTGCTCCAAAGAAGAAATTTTTGAGTAGACTCGCGTTTTGTTATCCTGTGCGCTAAAAACTAAGTTCATATGCGTGAAGCAACACTTGTTAATTTAAAATATTACCTTCTGTGCGGCTGTTTATCAAATCTGAGAGATGGCAAGTCGTCGGCTTCAGCCCCCATGCCACGAGTGCTGGGGTGTTCGGGATAAATTTGGGCACTCTTGTTCCCATATTTGGGTCCATCGAGAGAGGCGCTCAACACAACGAACAAGGCAACCGGACTTATAATGCTTGAACACTCTCACTTAGCCATAGAATTCTATAATTTTAAATTTTGGCGAAGCCCCTAGTATTCGGAAGGCCGAATTTGGGGCGCTATCCACGCCTCGGCCTGACAGAATCCGGCTCCTTGCTCGAAGCGGCATAAGTCTTTAGGGACTCGCAAAAAACCTCTCGAACAGCGACCAGCTCTCGCCTCATCATGACGGTCAGTTTTAGCTTTCTCCACTGAGGCGTTAACCCAGCTCAACTGGGGCGCAATCGCAGTGGTTCTCCCAGTGCTACCTTAGCCGATAAAACAGAACGTAAGGTACCAAAACATGGGAGCCGGGCAAACCCAACTATTGACCCAAGAACATGATTCTGAGCCGATGCATATAATGCTATAAGTTCGGGGTGCCACACTTGTGGAAGTGTTCGGACTTATCACACCATAATGCGGGAAACATAAGCCCCTGGTGTATTTAGCCGTACCAAAACGTACGGATGCAACATGTCATAGATGAACATATGTATAAGAAAGGAATGCAATTGGAAGCAAAAAGGTGCTGCATTGCTTTATTCAATAAAAACTGCTGTAAGTGCAGAACGATACAAATGGTGCGGTAAGCAAGGGATGGGACTGTTAAACATGTCCCCCTCCAGGGGTAGGCTACGGAATAATGCATAAAACAGATTTAATGCTCATAATGGAGACCACGTGGATACTCATTGTAGCCTTTCTCCTTCCCTGGTTGTTGCATCGTGAGTTCAGCATGTCTGCTGCCGGACAGGGCCTCTGACGAACGGAGTCCTATGGGTAAAAATAAAAGAAAAAGAAAAATAACGACACACTTAAGAGCCCCTGGTGTGGTTGAGCCGCAGTCTGGGCCTATCGTGGTCGCACCCCTTGCCCCATGCCCATGGTATCTTCAGAGTGTAATGGTGTACGCGAAGGGCCTGTCTTGACGTTTTACAGGGGCTGGGGTTGGGGCCGCACTGCTACGCGTGCTCGGAACGTGCCAGGTGGTCGTGTTGTAGGTTACTCCGGGCACGCTTAGCTGTGTCCGGCCGCTTGGCGGCCGGACTCGAGAATTGCCTTAAGAGGCTGCATTGTACTTCTGCCGCGAGAGCCGCTGTATGTTCCTTCATTCGGAGATAACGTTTAGTGTTTCCGTTGACCGTGATGACCCCTCGAGGGCCTGGCATCTTGATCTTGAGGTATGCATAGTGTGGCACCGCGTTGAACTTTGCAAATGCGGTGCGTCCGAGCAGAGCATGATAGCCACTGCGGAATGGAACTATGTCGAAGATTAACTCCTCGCTTCGGAAGTTATCCGAGGATCCGAAGACCACTTTCAGTGTAACGGAGCCTGTACAATTGGCTTCTACGCCTGGTATGATGCCTTTAAAGGTCGTCTTGGTAGGTTTAATCCTTGATGGGTCGATGCCCATTTTGCGCACTGTATCCTGATAAAGCAGGTTCAGGCTGCTGCCGCCGTCCATTAGAACTCTGGTGAGGTGAAATCCATCGACGATTGGGTCTAAAACCAATGCGGCGAATCCGCCATGACGGATGCTGGTGGGGTGATCCCTTCGGTCGAAAGTGATCGGGCAGGAGGACCATGGATTGAACTTCGGGGCAACTGGCTCCATCGCATATACATCCCTGAGTGCACGCTTCCGCTCCCTTTTGGGTATGTGTGTTGCGTATATCATGTTCACCGTCCGCACCTGTGGGGGGAAACCCTTCTGTCCTCTATTGTTCGGCGGTCGGGTCTCTTCCTCGTCATCGCTATGCAGCCCCTTGTCGCTGTGTTCGGCAATTAACTTGCCTGCCTGCTTGAATACCCAACAGTCCCTATTGGTGTGGTTAGCTGGCTTTTCAGGGGTGCCATGTATCTGGCATAAGCGGTCGAGAATTCGGTCCAAATTGGACGGACCCTGGGTAGTTCTTTTAAATGGCTTTTTCCGTTGACCGGGTTTAGAGCCTCTGAATCCGGCGTTGACTGCCGTATCTTCGCTGTTGTCGCTGTTAATGCGGCGTTTGTTTTTGTTACGACGTGGCCTGCCATTACGGTCCTTGATATCCGGACTGCCAGAATGCTAGCTGAGGTTGTTGCTGCGTGCTAGCGAGCTGTCCTCACCCGCACAGAAGCGGGTCATGAGTGATGTGAGGGCTGCCATGGATTTAGGCTTTTCCTGTCCCAGGTGCCGGGCAAGCCACTCGTCGCGGATATTATGCTTGAAGGCTGCAAGGGCCTCCGCATCCGGACAGTCGACGATTTGGTTTTTCTTGGTTAAGAACCGTGTCCAGAATTGTCTGGCCGATTCGTCTGGCTGCTGAATTATGTGGCTTAGGTCATCAGTGTCTGGTGGTCGCACATACGTGCCTTGGAAGTTATCGAGAAATGCGGCTTCCAGGTCTTCCCAACTCCCAATTGACTCTGCTGGCAAGCTGTTAAGCCAATGCCGGGCTGGTCCTTTAAGCTTGAGGGGGAGATATTTGATGGCGTGAAGATCGTCACCGCGGGCCATATGGATGTGGAGGAGATAGTCTTCGATCCAAACCGCGGGGTCTGTTGTGCCATCGTAAGATTCTATATTCACGGGTTTAAACCCTTCGGGGATTTGATGATCCATTACTTCATCTGTGAAGCATAGTGGGTGTGAGGCGCCTCTGTACTGGGTGATATCGCGACGGAGCTCAAAAGAGCTTTGTCTGTTGTGTCCGGCCCGGCCGGACTTACTGTGTTCGGGGTGACGGTAATCATCACGTATCGTGGGGCGCCCACGTGATCCATAGATCGATCTTGATTGTCTTGCCCTATCCTCCAATATATCTCGCAAATCCGGAGCGTTCCCCTGTGACCTTGTGCTTTTCGAGCGATGCCGGGGTATGGGTCTAGTGAAGGGCCTAGAGGCCTCTCTGTCGCGACCACGGGGTGGTCGATCAGCCGTATTGTCTCCTGGTGATGCGGGTTCATAAGCCTCCTCCTCTAATCGGGGGAGAAGCTTTCGTTTAGGGTAGCTTTTGGAGGGGCGTTCGAGCTCATGCTCTTTGGCCACGAGGACTTCAGTCCATCTGTCGGCTAGCAGATCCTAATCAGCTCTAAGCTGTTGCTGCTTTTTCTTGAGGCTGTTCGCTGTGGCTATAAGCCTGCGTTTAGAACTCTCTTGTTCGACGGGATCCTCAAGCACGATGAATTCATCGTCGTCGAGGCTTGCCTCGTCTCCGGAGGGAGGCATATAGTCCTCTACCTCTTCTTCGGCCGCTCTCTCATGAGGGCTGGTGTCCCCTTCCTCCTGCGCTGGATCTTGCTGGAGTGGGTTGTCTTCGGCACTATCCGGTGTATTATTATCTCCGGTGCCGGAATCTTCATTCTTGCTATGTCGGGATTTAGAGCGGCGCCGCTGACGCCGGCGCTTGGGCTGTTTCTTGGAGGGGTCATCCTCCGCTATTCCTTCGCCATTCCCATCCTTTGGGATATCCACCATGTATATGTCATATGAAGAGGTGGCTTTCCAGTGCCCGGTGGGCGCTGGTTCTTGGTCGTCTCCAGCATCGTCGTCCATACCGTCGATGTCCTCAGAGTCGTAATCTAGCATGTCGGTTAGATCGTCGACAGTGGCTACCAAGTGGGTGGTGGGTGGGCTCTGAATTTCTTCGTCGTCCGCATCCCAACCATCCTGACCACAGTCCGTCCAGGCCTCTCCTGATAACGAGAGGTACTTTAGCGAACTCAAGATGTCGCCAAAAGGTGAGTGTGAAAAGATGTCCGCTGCGGTGAACTCCATGATCGGCGCCCAATCGGATTCGACTGGAGGGGGCGCGGGAGGTCCGGAGTCCGGCAAGGAGTCCGGCACCTCGGAGTCACGAGCCTCGTGAGGGACAAAATCAGTGTTCGGCTCTATCGCCGTAGAGGTTACGGCGCCCGAGACGATGTCTAGCCATCCGTCCTCGATCTGCGCGGCCGGCTCTGAATCGAAGATCGGAGCGGGCTCGAGTGCGGCCTCCAGGGTACTGTCCGGCGGCAGAGCTAAATCATGCCCGACGTGACAGTGCGGCACGCTCAGCTGTGGCTCGAATCCGTCGAAGATCAAGTCCCCGCGGATGTCGGCCGTGAAGTCCAAACCTCCAAATCTGACCTGACGGCCCGGGGCGTAACTTTCAATCTGCTCTAGATGGCCAAGCGAATTGGCCCGCAGTGCAATGCCGCCGAATACGAAGATCTGTCCAGGGAGGAAGGTCTCACCCTGGACTGCATCGTTGATGATGATCGAAGAAGCCATCGAGCCTATCGGTGACGACACAGAGGAACTCTCAATGAAAGCACCAATGTCGGTGTCAAAATCGGCGGATCTCGGGTAGGGGGTCCCGATCTGTGCGTCTAGGCAGATGGTAACAGGAGACGAGGGACACGATGTTTTTACCCAGGTTCGGGCCCTCTTGATGGAGGTAAAACCCTATGTCCTGCTTGATTAATATTGATGATGTGGGTTACAAGAGTAGATCTACCACGAGATCAAGGAGGCTAAACCCTAGAAGCTAGCCTATGGTATGATTGTTGTTCGTCCTACGGACTAAAGCCATCCGGTTTATATAGACACCGGAGAGGGCTAGGGTTACACAGAGTCGGTTACAATGGTAGGAGATCTACATATCCGTATCGCCAAGCTTGCCTTCCACGCCAAGGAAAGTCCCATCCGGACACGGGACGAAGTCTTCAATCTTGTATCTTCATAGTCTTGGAGTCCGGCCGATGATGATAGTTCGGCTATCCGGACACCCCCTAGTCCGGAACTCCCTCACACGGCATGGTATCTTGTATTTGTGTTTGAAATGATTCCCTTGACTCGTTCAGAAGAAGAGGCACGGACATGAATGCCATGAGGGCATGGTTGGGTCTGTCGGAGCATGACATTTCGTACGTTTATTATGGAAACAAAGCCGAATGGGTTTAGATGTTAATGCTAAAAGTTTACTTTGCAAGTGGCCGGCTTGACACTCGAGGTGTTTAAAAGCGTAAACTCCTTGTTTTTAAAAGGCACGGCTTTGTGCTGAGTTGCGTGGCGCTACTTTTATTAGAAGCACGGGCGTGAAGTGAATACAGCCACGGTTCTGTACCAGGTAGCGACATGACTTGTGCACTAATGATGGTGTGGATGTTCGTGGCAGTGTTAAGGGTCACAGGCACGGGCGTGAAGCGCTAAAAGGCATGCTACCATTTAATATAGAGTCACGCTCCCGTGTGTTTGTGTTTCGAATAATTCCACCGACTCGATCAGACAGAGAGGCATGGGCATTCAGCCCACAAAGGCACCGTCAGGGTTCGTTCATTGCTTGTTAGGTGCACAGACGTGTGGATGTAGAAGGCACGTTTTTCAAGCAAAGAACGCACATCACGATGCCACGTTTTTCAAGCAAAACACGGACCTGAAGTCCGTATAGCCACGGTTCTGTACTAAGTAGCGTCATGACTTGTACTCATAAACGCGTGGACTTTTGTGCCTCTCATCAATATTTCGGGTCACAGGCACTGGCGTGCATCCCACAAAGGCATGGTGCTGTTTTATACAGAGGCACACTTGCCCGTGTTTTTGTTTCGAATGCTTTTGTCGACTCGTTCGGACGGAGAGGCACGGCTGGTCAGCCCACAGAGGCATAGGGTTGCATTACGCACAGTCAGAGTCTCATTGCCATGGGTGTATGCTTTTGGTATTTCCAAATGATTGCACCCACTCATTCTCTTGGAGAGGAATGAATGTGAATCCGGCGGAGGCAAGTCTTCTTATTAGCCAGAGTCACGTTCGTTTCTTTAGTTGGGGTAACCCAGCAGAATGGGTTTAGATGCGAACACTCACTGTTGAAGCTGTTTTTAAAAGCTTCTTTCCTTGTTTTCAAAAGCACAGTCATGGTTCTTTGTTGTTGTTATGTGTGGCATTAACTTGATCTGATGGAGAGGCATTGACTTGATCTGATGGAGAGGCATAGGCATGGTGTGGTATTATATAGAGTCACGCTCGTCTGTGTTTGTGTTTAGAATAATTCCGTCGACTTGACCAGATGGAGAGGCACGGGCGTTGTTTCGTTTCTTGATTCATGTAGATGAGTAGGCTAGGGTCATGGATGTCATGTGTTAGCAGTAGGAGCATGGTTGTGCTTCCACCAGAGGCACTTTATTCGCCCACGGGGAGCACGTTTTTGTGAATCGTGCGTAGTTTTGGTTCAAATGATTTCGCTTACTCGTTCACTTGGATACGCACGGGCGTCCGGTCTATTGAGGTATGTTTTTTCATTAGGCTGAGCCACATTAGGCACACAGTCGCGTCGATGTATAAGGCACATTTTTTAAGCAGAGAACGCACGTCACGGTGCCAAAACATGAAGGTGAAAGCATGGCAGATTCAAGAGACACGAATATGAAAAACACGGAACTGAAGTTCATGTAGTCTCGGTTCTGTAGTAAGTAGGGCAATGATTTGTACTCCTAAACTCGTGGACTTTCGTGGCTCTCTGTGTTGCAATATTTTGGGTCTGAGGCACGGGCGTGAAGCCCACGAAGGCATGGTGTGGAATTACAAAGAATCATGGTTCTGTGTTAAGTGGCGCCATGACTTGCGTACTCATGACGTACTGTACGTTTTGGAAACCCAATGGTCTGACGGGCGTCTCCTCCGATGGTGCCGCTCTGGCTCGTCGTCCAAGGAGATCCTCCGGCTATGTAAGGCGGACAGACAGAGTCTCGAAACCCTAGCCACATCCTACTCCTCCCTTTGTCTGCCGCCAGGTCTTCCATTTCTCTTGCTCCTCTCTATCCTTTGACCGTCTACGCCATGGTTGGGCAGAAGAAGACTTCTCCGGACCGCCATGCCCTGTCACGGGAGGAGATCCCGGCCGGCGAGGGTTCCTCGTTTGTAAGTTCACCCTGTTTTTGGTTTTCCTTCATTTGTTTTTTCTTTGTTTCTCCTACTTGATTTAGTTTGTGAAATATGAATTATTGTGGTTAGCTGATTCCTAATTTGATGCGGGTGTGTCTTGCTGATACTGATTTATAGTCATTGGGAGCTACTCTCATTAACCTGGTCAATGGGGTGAATGCCTTGGTTTCAATTGCAAAGGTTGACAGAACATACAAGGAGTTGCTGGAGTTCACCTACGAATGGCAGCAGTTCTACCAGGAAACAAGAGAAGACTTGGAGAAGGCCAATGCCAGGATCGTAGAAATTACGGTTGTGAGGAGTAATCTCCTTGAAGAGCACACCCGGTCGTTGGAGGAACCAATGTTAGCTGTGAAGCGACATGAAGAGAATATGAAGGCGCTGAAGGAGGAGATTGATGAACTGCGCCGGGAGAAAACCAACAAGAAGGTCGGTGGGGACTAGATATACAGCAGCGTCCCTGGCTGTTGTGTGCGTCTGGTGTTGTTAAGCAGTGGAGTGGAGTTTCTTACCTTGTCTTGTGACATTTTGCTGTCAGCTACCTTGTTAACAAAATTTATTTTGGTTTCGAGTATCATTGTAATTAGGCGCCATTACTTATGATGCACGGGACGTGAAGTCTCTGCATCCATGGTTGTGAACCTAGTATTGTAATGACGTACTGATGAAGGCGTGTATGTTCGTGGCTTTTCTGTGTTGAAGTGTTTCAGGTCACAGACACGGGCTTGCATCCCACAGATTCATGGTGTGGTTTTATATAGAGTCACCTTTGCCTGTATTTGTGTTCAAAATGATTCCGTTGACTCGTTGAGAAAAATAGGCACGCATGTGAATCTCATGGGGGCATGGTTTCATCTTTCCCATAGTCACGTTCGTACGTTTATCATGGAAAGAAAGCAGGATGGGTTTAGATGTTAACGCTAGCTGTTTACTTTGTGAGTGGCCAATTCGAGAGTCGAGTTGTTTAAAAGCATAAGTTCCTTGTTTTTAAAAGCCACGGTTCTGTACTGAGTTACGTCACACTTCTTTTATTAGAAGCACGGGCGTGAAGTGAATATAGCCGTGCAAGATGACTTGTGCACTGACAATGGCGTGGACGTCCGTGGCAGTGTTAAGGGTCACAAGCACGGGCGTGAAGCGCTAAAAGGCATGCTTCCGTATAATATAGAGTCACATTCCCGTGTGTTTGAGCTCCAAATGATTCCGTCGACTCGATCGGATGGAGAGGCACGGGCGTTCAGCGCACAAAGGCACCGTCAGGTTCTTTGTTTAATTGGGGAGACCCAACGGAATTGCTTCAGATGTGAACACCCACTGTTTACTCTGTGAGGCACGGAATGGCCTATTCGAGAGACGCTGGTGTGGTATATTCTTCGCACGGTCCTGGGTTCCAGGAAGGCACGGCGCGGTTTTGTGTAGAGTGACGTTAGTTTGTCTTGGTGTTCCAGATGGCGTGGTTTTATATAGAGTCACATTCGCCTATATTTGTGTTTGAAATGATTCCTTTGACTCATTCAGAAGAAGAGGTACAGACATGAATGCCATGTGGGCATGGTTGGGTCTGTCAGAGAGTCACGTTTCGTAAGTTTATTGTTGAAACAAAGCGGAATGGGTTTAGATGTTAATGCTAAATGTTTACTTTGCGAGTGGCCGGTTCAAGAGTCGAGGTGTTTAAAAGTGTAATTTCCTTGTTTTTAAAAGCCACGGCTATGTGCTGAGTTGCGTGGCGCTTCTTTTATTAGAAGCACGGGCATGAAGTGACTACAGCTACGGTTTTGTACCAGGTAGCGACATGACTTGTGCACTGACGATGGCATGGACGTTCATGCTAGTGTTAAGGGTCACAGGCACGGGCGTGAAGCATTAAAAGTCATGCTGCCATATAATATAGAGTCACTTTCCCATGTGTTTGACTTCCGAATGATTCTGTTGACTCGATCAGACGGAGAGGCACGGGCGTTCAGCGCACAAAGGCACCGTCAGGTTCTTTCTTTAATTGGGGAGTCCCAGCGGAACTGGTTCAGATGTGAACACCCACTATTTACTCTGTGAAGCACGGAATGGCCTATTCGAGAGACGCTGGTGTGGTATATTCTTCGCACGGTCATGGGTCCCAGGAAGGCACGGTGTGGCATTGTGTAGAGTGACGTTAGTTTGTCTTGCTGTTCCAAATGATTCTGTTGAATCATTCGCACTGAAAGGCACAACTATGAAGCCAGGAGAGGCACGGTTATGCATTACATAGTGTCACATCCGTGTGTTGGTTGAAGAAACCCCACTGTTCGACGGGCGTTGTGTGAACATCGGGTGGACGCCGCTCCGAAAACCCAAGGGTCTGATGGGTGTTTCCTCCGGTGACGCTGCTCTGGAGGAGGTGGAGATATTTAATAGAATGAATGCCACGTGTCGACGTTGCAGAATCCAAAAGGACCGACAGCCATCTCATCCGTCGGCGAAGTGAACGCCGCGTGTCACCGTTCCGGCTCCTCGCCCGAGGTCAAGGAGCAGTTATTTAAGCCAAGCGGCGTCCGCCACCACTAGACATCATCCTGCTTCTCCCTCTTTGATCAGTTTTCCTCTGAATGAATGCCAATGCTTACAAGCCTAGCTGAGTTTATTCGTAGACAGCAGAATTTCTTGTTGCAAACAAGCAGCGAGCACTACGGGGCAGGGCAACCCTGGTGGATGAATTTCCGCAAGGAGACATCCGATATATAAACCTCCACCAGCGAAAGTCTCCTGAGCAGTGGGAGGCAAAGCATTTCTACTAGATTGTCTTCTAGTTTGCACATGGCGAAGGTGACGGTGTGGAGAGATGAGCGAAATCTAGAGATGGATGCCGGTGGCGACGGCATAGAAGAAGGGATTATGCGTGTTGATGGCCCTGTGTAGAAGAAATTTGGGAATATATGATAGAACTCTAAAACCTGGAGTTGGTCTAGATTCCGAGACAGAAACAACTCATCGACGCCACAAGGTTGGCACTGGAGGTAGCTTGTCGGGATGCAGAGGCAGCAAATCAGGCCCTCGTGATCAGAGAGGACAGATACAGGAAGACTGAAGCCATTTGCGACAGATTCTCCACGACAGTTGCAACTAAGATGTCGGCATTGAGTTCCGACATATTTTTCCTGGACGATTTGCTTTCCCGGGAGAATGCAGATGATTTGGCAACAGATTTTTTCCAGAGATCTCGTAGAACGAGTATCAAGGATCACACGGAAGTCGATATCGAGTGGTGCGGTGCGCCATATGCGGCGCCACCGAGATGCGAGCACTTGTGTGCGCATGCCTTCCTTTATGGGCAGATGAGAGATGATCTCGCCAAGGATGGCGTCCGGGAGATCGTTGATGCGGTCTGGACCAGACTCAACATGGTTCTCGGATCCAGTGGGCGGGCCACGGTCGCTCCTCTTAACGAGCTTAGAGGGCACGGGTACAGCCGCGAACCTCGTCTTCTTGTTGCTAGAGGCACGCTTCTTCATCTCCATTGTCGAGCTCGTGCCGCCTCCGTTGCAGCTCTCTGTGCGGTGGATATGGGAAGAGGGTTAGAGTTTTACAATTCACTAAGACGACAATATATATACGTACCTAATCTAGAAGATTTCGACAGACGTGGTGGAATAGTCACAGCTTCGACAAACGTGTGTCTTGAGGAGGCACGGCTATCAACCGTCCGGATACATGAAAAGTTTGGTGGGAGAGGCAAGGTTAGGCATACTTAGTTAAGGACGCACGGTTGTGCGGTCTGTAGAGACACGATGGTGTGGAGCCACGACACAGTGGCAAGTGTCATGTGAGGCACGTGCGTGCAGGCGCTAGAGGCACCTAACTGCAATCTGTGCAGGCACCGAACCCATTGAAGCCTCTACAGACATAGGTATCAACTCCCTGGATGCACAAAAGTGTGGTGGCAGAGGCATGGCTGCAAACTCTCAGTTGAAAAGACACGGTTGTGGAGTCTCTGGATCCACGTGTCGTGTGTCTCCAGGGGAACATAAAAGCCATGGCCTGTGGCCCGTGAGGCACAAGGGTGCAAACTCCAGGGGCACGGAAGTTTAGCCTCTTCAGGCACGTACGATTGTCAACCATGTGGATGCACAAAATTATGGTGACAGAGGCATGGATTTGAATACTCAGCTATGGAGGCATGGGTGTGTATTCTCTGCAACCACAATGGTCACGGCAAGTGTCATGTGAGGCACGTGTATTGAAACACCGGAGGCACGGAAATGAAGCCTCTTAGGCACGAGTGTCAACCGAAATGGATATACAAAACTGTGGTGAGAATGCTCTGCTCGAGAGACACCATTGTGAGCTCTCTGGACCCGCGAGCGTCTGGTTCCACGGGCACCTAACAGTCATGGCTTATGTGACGTGAGGCACATAGATGCAGGCGCCGGAGGCACTATTGGGGAGCCACTACACGCACGAGCGTGGCGTTTCTCCAGGCCTGGCTCAGCATAAACCCTCTATGGGTGCAGAAAACTGTGCGCAGAAGGCGCCGAAGTCAGTAACCTTCTCTGGGTCGGCATACTCGGTTAAAGAGCCACGACACGGTGGAAAGTGTCATGTGAGGCACGTGCGTGCAGGCGCTGGAGGCACCTAATTGCAGTCTGTGCAGGCACCAACCCCATTGAAGCCTCTACAGACATAGGTATCAACTCCCTGGATGCACAAAAGTGTGGTGGCAGAGGCATGACTGCAAACTCTCAGTTGAAAAGACACGGTTGTGGAGTCTCTAGATCCACGTGCCGTGCGTCTCTAGGGGAAAGTAAAAGCCATGGCTCGTGGCACGTGAGGCACAAGGGTGCAGGCTCCGGAGGCACCGAAGTCTAGCCTCTACAGGGACGTATGATTGTCAACCCTCTGAATGCACAAAATGACGATGGCAGAGGCATGGATCCGAATACTCAGCTATGGAGGCACGGGCATGTATTCTCTGCAACCACAAGGTTCACGGCTAGTGTCATGTGAGGCACGTGTATTGAAACACCTGAGGCACGGTAATGAAGCCTCTTATGCACGAGTGTCAACCCAATGGATGCACAAAACTGTGATGAGAATGCTCTGCTGGAGAGACACTGTTGCGAGCTCTCTGGACCCGCGGGCATCTGGTTCCACGGGAACCTAATAGTCACGGTTTATGTTACGTGAGGCACGTAGATGCAGTTGGGCGCCGGAGGCACTATTGGGGAGCCACTACACGCACGGGTGTGGCGTTTCTCCAGGCCTGGCTCAGCATAAACCCTCTCTGGGTGCACAAAAGTGTGTGCAGAAGGCGCTGAAGTAAGGCATCTACATGTATGTGTACCAACCTTCTTGGTACTCAGTTAGAAAAACACGATTGTGAAGTTTCTAGACAAAGTTTGACCCCAAGACAAAGAACAGCCGTCATGTCACGAGACACACGGTTTTATAGTACTTTAGCTGTGCTTTTCTGTTAAATATAAAAGTGCTTCCTATATAGTACGTTAGCTGTGCTTTTGTGTTCAATATAGCACTGCTACCCTGCAGTAGTAGGTCAACCATGCTTCATACAATACGTCGGGTGTGCTCTTTCAAGGAATGTGTTGACCATGATTCATGGACCTTGTTACCCGCGCTTCCCCGCAGCATATCATGTGTGATTCTGCAATTCTTGACAGAACGTACAATAGCTCACAAGATATTTTTCATTTTCGGTATTAATAACTAATTTTCATTTCCGGTATTAAAAATTTCTGATGTTTTTTTTTCAATTATAGGCCAAGGTGAAAATTGCCAAAGTTATCAATGAAATGTACACATAACTTTTCTCGCGGTTTCAACCAGTTCTCGAGCAGAAATTGGAGAAGCTCCTTTCACTTGGTAGGGATCTTAGTGCACAAGAAACCAAGACCATAGACCGGGGCGTTTATTGTAACTTGCAACAGGAAATCTCGAATGAAAAAGAAACTTTTTCATCACCCCCTTCAACATATTCTACGCTTCCAAGTTCTAGCACGACAAGCAGTCAAAGTTCTTCCAACGGTGGCTCGACAGTGTCCTTCACGCCATGTCATACTCCTTGGAAAATTTAAAGGGTTGCTGCGATATCCCTAACCTAGACTCCTAGAATCCATACGACAAAGAGCAGTCCCACTGAGATTAAGTTGCTACTGGAGGTAACAGGATCGACCACAACAAAGAGGACATTGATGAACAAGCCAAGATTCACCTGGAAAAAGTGCATAACCATCTGCACAACTGCCTTGATGGCTTGCTGGTTCATGAGCCCTTCGTGCCAACATCTGAGATGCTGGAGAGCGGGGCAATTATAATGATAGGTGAAAATTCGTCTGAGTGTTCTGTACGGATTGAAACCCAAAATTCCGCTGGAGGATCTGCAGACCACAACTCTGTGACAAGCCCACTGGAAAAACTCTTGGAGGAAACAGCTAAACCTACTGCAACAGAAACATCAACCTCGCACTCTGTGGTTGACAAACAATTACTGTCTGGTCCAATCTCAATGGATACACTTGGAGCACCTATTTATCACATTGGGAAAACATCACCAACTACTGCACGGTCCAGCGGTTCTGATAGCGCTCACAAAAAATTTTCAACCAACACAAAGAGCCTCACTATATCCCAACCTGCACAAAAGTTAAACATTGTCACTGAACAACGTTCCTCTTCACTGTCAGAAGCTAAGGTCCATCTTGTTTCAATTTTGAGAGATGAGAAGAACATTGCTGAAACTGAATGCACCAGAGCTATTTCCTCCCTTGATCCTAGAGTAGCCATCACCACTGATTCTGACAGCGGTTCTGGCACAGTACTGGACACGAGAAAAGCACTTCCATCCACTAGTGATGCTCCATTCATTACTACCACATCTAGCGATGCGGAAGACAATAACATTGCAGAAGAACATGAACAATGTACCAAACAACCACATATTGATCCCACAGACAGCGTCCCTCTTTCCACAACCGCACATCCACCAGAACTGGAAAGACAAATGGAAGCTCAAAAGAGGTCCTTACAGCAGTCAGAAGATCCAAGAAACAATAATACGGCACCTCCTAAGAAAAGAGTTAGAATACTGGAGCCTCCACATAATTCAACAGAAACTGCAACCAATCAGTCTCTATAGGCTGACAACCACAGAGGCCTCCTTGATACTGGATTCATTGATGATGATGAAATATGGTCTGACCCATCTATCTATGAACAACTTGACAGAGTCGTTGAAGAAAAGAAGAAGCAACCCTTTCATAACCAAGTAGCATCCCAACAATGCCAACCTGATACGGTCTCACACTTGACCAAGAATTCAACCTCATCATCCAGATCTTGCCTTTCTAACTATCAAGAGCCACATATGCCCAGCAGATCAGGCTCAATGCCAGGCGGTAGCCACCTCTCAGAGACTTTTGATACGTCATACTCTACAGGTTTAACTCAAACTGTCTTGTCCGACAGTTTGCCAGCAACTGCTTTGTCCCAACACTACCAACCAGTTCCTACTCTCAAATACAACTACTACCGATGTCCTGGTGCTCAGAATAATGGCAGCTCAAACAGCAGCCAGCACTCACCTTATGCAATGAACAACCAAAGTCACAAACAGTACCACCAACAAACCCCTGTCCATAATGCCCACTACCCCCAACACAATGATGCTCAGAATAACAGCACTCCACGGTGCTAGCAACGCCAACCGCAAGAGCAGAACCATCAACAACCACGGACAAGCAAGTCTCGTGGGCAAAGTTATAGTGCCTTGCAACAACAGTTCAACAGCATGCAATATTTCGGCCATCGTCTACAACATTTTCCAATAGATATTCCTTCGAGCTCAACCGGTGATCCAACTGTTAGAACATTACAACTGTGCATGCAACACCAACCACAAGGCCTAATGGTCCAAAGAAACAATGATTGTAATGAGGGTCATCTGCAACTTAGTAATGGTCAAATGAACTCCGGTGGTCATGTCTTCCAGCCTCATGAACATCATTCTCAGCTAGAACAGACTCGATTCACTGACCAAGGGAATGACCATCAAGATCACTGCCAACTTTTGGAAATAAGAGATTCTACAACGCATGAGAAAGAAGTGTATGGAACAATCATCGACAATACACCAGGCATCAGTCAAAATGATAGGTAATGAATTAGTTCTTCTTGTTACAGTAATGTTTTGATTCCTTCTTTGACTACTGCTATGCATTCTGCCTGAAGCTTTCAAATTAAAGTGTTTCGGCTCGATTCTTCTACTATTGCAATTGAATACTCATCAACTCTAATGTTAAATAAGAAAATCATACGATTTAAAATGCATTTATCTTTTTTGGCAGCAAGAGGATATTCTTCGTCGACCGAGTTGGGCCGATCATCGAACTTTAGGTTTGTCAATGAAGGTATACGAATATATCAACTCATTCGTGGTCGATGCTTACTCAGAGTTGTTGATGAAAGAACAATTCTATGCAACGCCAACATTTGTGCACAAGCATATAATGTACATTGACGCTTCTGTAAATTCTTGCTTCTCGTAAATAATAATAACAAACCACATTTACTACTACTACCACGCTCAGTGACGCGGCTTCAATTTTCTGCAGGATAAATTTCAAGTTCTAGGAGCAAGCACTAAACTACTCAAGGAACAAATTGTAGAAAAAACTATTGGGTTCAGGCTGCCCAACAAATGCAACATTGTGAGTTCACCCTACTCACTCTGTTCGTCTTCAATTCTACCAGATTTTCTTGTTACAATGATATAACTTCCTGTTAATTGTTTTAGGTCTTAATACATGTGAGAAAGAAACAACATTTTATCTACCTCATATCGTGAATCTTGCAATGCGTCGCTTCGAAATTATGTGTCCTTATATCAATTGCGACGGTATAAAGGAACACTCGGACATTGTCATTGAAAACTTCAAGAGAGCTTACCATTCTGCTTACAACAACCATCCTCACACAATGGCCTCCTTTCATGTCAAACCTGTGCAGAGTGTATGTAACTCAGAGAGAGAGTGAGTTTCTTTTAACTGTAGCTCTACCTCATTTACACCATGCATTTTTTTTGTTCCACTACATATCCCATATCTACTGTCCACCTTCTAACCAATAACATAATGCTCTAAAATTTCAGGGATGACAGTGCTATTTACACCATGCATTTGATGCCCCTCATTAATTTGAATAATAATTAATTTTTATCAATAATGTAAGTTCACTCTCATTGACAACACATCAACATATGTTCATCCAAGCCAGCTGAACATTAAGTTTTACAATAAATTTTATTAGTTTGTGTGCTTATGTGTTTTCCAGATCCATGTGAAACTGATGAGAGAACAACTAACTTTCAAAATGATAACATCGAACTACAACACAGGCCATGTATTTGAGGCACTGAGCATCGTACTCAACAAACACAACAACCGGCGCGAAAGAAGAAGATTTGGAAGAAGATGACTACTACTTAAATGTGCCTTAATTTAGATGGAGCCATCCGAACATTGTTTCAGCCATATCGACTAATGTAATCACAACAATGTTTCATCTATTTTTGTGTCGGTCCAAGATATCTGCTATGGATCCCATTAACCACAGCTGTGCATTCAAATGGTCAAGTCTTAAATTCCTGAACAGCAAACATTTACAAATAAGAATCATATTTTTTCGAAAAGTTGTAAACATGATATTCAAGACATCAATTCCTTGCACTAGAACACCACTCACTTCGAGTAGACATAATAAAAGAAACAATTGGAACATAGAGGAAAAACACTATCGATTCGTAAGCATCTGACGAAGGAGCTAAATGACTCACCTCCAGTAATGTTGGTCACAGAGGCACTGTCGTGCCTCTTATCCACGTAGAACGTGCCACTCTTACCACGGACAACTAACCTGACACACACAAGTGCGCCACCAATTAACACAGGACGTCCCCTCGATAGCTTAACACCGGTCCCTCTCCCAAGCCAACGAGTCATGGAAGCACGACCGTGACTCAAGTTAACGAAAGAAGATTCATCCTCTGCGATAGACGACTAAACTGAACAAAATACCAAAACAGAAGAACGACCATGACTTCAACTAAAAAAGGTCCGTGACCTCACAAGTTTCACCGACGAGCCTCTCTCAGCAAGTAAGTGAAAGCAAACGTTTCGAAAGAAAGACACAACCGTGCCTTTGAATAACATTGTAGACGTGCCTCTCCGAACAAACGTGTCAGAGGAAGCATTTGCGAACGACAGACACAACTCTGACTCAACATAACATAGGACATGCCTCCATTAACTAGACAGACGCGACTTCACTAGCCAGACTAACTAGAAATATTACAGAACATACAACCATGACAGTGACTCATACTAACATAACGCAGTGCCTCTCCGAATTTAGTACCCAAAGGAAGGATAACCCCTCTGCCAAACATACAACAATGCATCCAATACCTTCACGGCAATGCCTTTCAAAATCAAAGCACCACCACAATAATTGGAACACAGAAACGCAACCGTCACTAACACAATACTCCCACAGCAACTCTCACACTGGATTATCGTCCCCAAAATAGACAACATATATTGAAAAAGATAGCATAGTGAGAAAATCTGAAGAATCTTAAACACACCCAAGCTCTGCATAAAAACATTTCAAACACACAACCACGACCGTATATTCGATATAAAAACAACCGTGCTAAACACACTACAAAAACAAAGTGAAAGTGACACCCCTACCTGTCAGTGTGACCATATTGAGAGAAGAACTGAAGCAGCTAGCAAACTAATAACACCAGAGCGTGCGTTGCCTAAAACAAAAACAATGCATCCCTGAGCAGACGGCTATGCGCTGCCTATCACGAAAGTGCACATCTGAGTGGTCCTCTTAATACATCTCATCTTATACCAACGAGTAGCAAAAAATCATAGAGGAAAATATTCTTGAAGGCACCCAATCAAGAAAAACATAATGGAACAAAAATAAACTTAAACTTCCAAACCAGTCAACTCCATCTGGTTCAAAATAAAACCACCACAATTACAAATTCATCGGTCGATGTAATATTACCCAATACAAGAACTATCAAATAACCAATTCATCACACAATCCTCAGAAACGTCCTCGCCATCTAAGATCAGGAAGACAGTGATGATGCAGGATGTCCCTCATCGACAGAAACCGGCGGTACAGCTCATAGCTCACATACCCTTCCTAAAGGAAAAGCAAATGAAAACATCAATATACAAAAAAAATAAAAAAACGTATTGTTCTTGCAACAAAGGCAGAAACTAACGAAAATGAAATCTTCACTTACAGTAGCTCCATATTTCAGGTGATCAAAGGTGAGTGGCTTCCAATCCCAGTAGTGACGAAGAAGTTCTGGAAAAGAGGACTCCGGCTTGGAGTAAGATTCGTCAATGATGGCTTCTGCTAACTCTTCCATGGAATCCCTTTCTTCACCGCCTTTTATCATGAACTTCTCTAGGATGTCGACGTGGTACCCTTCTGGAATTCTGATGAAATCTTGAAAAAAGCATCTCTAATATTCCTGGCGCCCACACTAGAGAAAGTTATACCTCTATTCTCAAGGAAATCCTTCAGGACAGGGCACTCTGTCCTGGCCTTGCAGAAGTGATAGACCAAAACATGATTCCGCATAGCCAGTTGCATGATGGTGACTTTTCTACGCCCATAACAATCCTTCCATGTGAAATCCATGCCGAGACCAACAAACTTGTACTTCTCCTCGCGCAACCAGTCCTCGTACAAGGCAGTGATCTCCTCCACCTTGCCAGGCTCATTGGTGTACCACACGTCGAGCTTCGTGTTACCATCGGCAACTATCGGATGGTACTCAGTGGTGTTCAAAAAGTCGTCCATGGCAGCGAGCAGCAAGGTGCCAATGGAGACTCCTGAGACCCTGCGACAAGGTTAGGGAGTGGTGAGGAGGGTGGGAACTGCCTGATGTTCTGCGGCTACAATACGACGTGGAAACCTCACAAACACGGCCAGTATTTAACCTTGGTGAGGGACGTTTGAGTTACCATACGCATTAACATGTGAACTAGGAGCAGCGTATAGACGGTTGAGTTACCATGCACATACAGGAGACATTGAATTGAAGCGTATACAGTCACGGAATTGCGGCTTCTCGGAGTTCTTGAGGCACGGGTACAAACCAGCTGGATGCACAAAAGAGTGGTGGCAGAGGCACGGTTGTGTAGTCTAAAGAGAAACTGTCGTGTGACACCAGCACATAGAGACATCGTGTGTGTCATGTGAGGTACATGAATAGCGGAAAAGAAGCCATGCACGTGAAGCCTCCATAGACACGGATGCTGGGCTTCTCGAGGCACGGTCTTGAAGAACACAAAGACAGGAAACTGAAATGTTGCCTCGTACGTTAGCAGACGTGCCACTCTTGTGTGAATGTGTAAAACACAACAATACAAACACAAACAAACAGCGCTGAATATAAGCCAAACCAAAAACAGGCTTCTCCCAAACAATACATATGTGTCGCCTCACGGACGGGCATCTGCACCAGAGGCACGTAGAGTCACAGCCAGCATGACGCCTGAGACATGCAAATGCACGTACAGGAGACACGGAATTGAAGCGTATACAGTCACGGAATTGCGGCTTCTCAGAGTTCTCGAGGCACGGGTACAAACCAGCTGGATGCACAAAAGAGTGATGGCAGAGGCACAGTTATGCAGTCTCAAGAGAAACTGTCGTGTGACACCAGCACATACAGACATCACGTGTGTCACGTGAGGTACAGAAATAGAGGAAAAGAAGCCACGGGAGTGAAGCCTCCACAGACACGGATGCCGGGCTTCTAAAGGCACGGTTCCGAAGAACACAAAGACAGGGTACTGAAATGTTGCCTCGTACGTTAGTAGACGTGCCTCTCATGTGCGAACGTGTAAAAGACAGCAATTCAAACACAAAGAAACGGCACTGAATATAGCCAAACACAAATCACTCTTCTCCCAAACAATACATATGCGCCACTTCAACAGGTTACCTAAATGTACATGAACTCGCGCAAACATCAACAATGAACTTGTAACATGAAAAAACATAAAAAAATTATTTTCACATAACATGAGACAAGCCAAACTCGATACTGTGAAAATAAAAAACCAAAATAACAAAACGGTACTCCATAGGATTGAACTAAAAGTACTCATTAGTTATACAAAAAAAGTAATGAAAGTCTTCCAGGAGTCCATTCTGCTCAGAAACGTCCACACAAACGTCCACCGTGACCATTCTACTCAGTTGGAATTCTGCTCGGAAACATCAACGGCCTCTGCGGTCGGGAAGACAACAAGGATGCATCATGTCCTTCATCGACAGAACTCGGCGGTAGAGCTCGTAGCTCACATGCCCATCCTAAAACAAAAAGCGGATGAGAATGAAGATATACGTAAAGAGGAAAAGGTACTATTGTTGCAGTAAAACAAAAATATAATGACAGAAAATCATAAAAAAACGACGTTTTCACTTACAATTGCCGCATATTTCAGGTGTTCAAGGGAAAGCGGCTTCCATTCCCAGTAGGCATGCAGACCTTGTGGAAAAGACGACTTCATACTCAAGTAAGATTTTTTATGACGGTTCCTGCCAAATCTGCCATGGAATCCCTTAGATTGCCTCCTTTGATCATGAGCTCCTCTTGAAGATCGATGTTACACTCTCTTGGGATTTTGAGGAAACTGTTTGCGAGAACATCCCTATCATTCCTGACGTCGACACTAGCGAAAATTACACCTTTGTTCCGAAGGAAATCCTTTAGAGCAGCGCACTCCATCCTGGCCTTGCACAAGTGATAGACAAGAATATGCTTGCGCATTGCCAGTTGCATGACGGTGACTTTTCTACTATGATCGAAATAATCCTCTCATGTGTACTCCACATCAAGACCAACAAACTTGTACCTGTCCTCATGCAGCCATTCCTCATAAAGAGAAAGAATCTCCCCCACCTTGTAGGGCTCGTTGGTGTACAACACCTCAAGCTTGGTATTACCATCGGCATCTATAAAGAGATGCTCAGTAGTGTTCCTGAAGTCATCCATGGAAAAGAGGGTGACACGACAGTGGAGTCTGACTGTGCTTCTCATATGAGGAGAGGATGATGGGAGCTATATGCACTTCTCTGGAGAGAATAAGACGCGATAACCTCCCGGAATAGACCACTACTTAACCTTGGGGAGAGACGACTCAGTTACCATGCGCCCATTAAATTGCATCGGGAACGGTGTGAATGGACGGTTGTGCTTCTGCAGCTTATGAAACCATGCACTTCAAAAGTCACGGCTGCCACGCTATAATCGAGGAGCCTCTAGGTTAACTCTAGCACGGTATCTGGCACAATGAATACTAACAATAAATAGCCATCCCATCGGTCACCAGCACATCTTTTGACCAAGAGAACAATGAGAGGAGGCAAACAAGATGAATCTGTCGTACAAATACTACACGGGGAGTGAACCAAAGTAGAAGCACGGTTCGGCCAGCACAAAAGCCACACGCGTGCCTCCACTTTGCTTAAAGACAAACCTCAGTGATATCAACAGACCTCCATCTATATGCCTGCATACCACCGAAAACATTGCCAAAACAAAAGCACGTTCATGCTTCTGACATACAGATAACTGTGCGCTATCATACATATTCCGGCCTGAACCCAATGTACATAAAAACAGTGGCTCCCTGGGTCAACGACTACTTGAATTTTTTTTGCAATAACAGAGTCACGAACCATGGCTCCATTCCAGATGCAAAAGTGCCTCTCATTAGGAACCATCATGCCTCCCGTCAATTTGCCTCCCCCGACGTATCGACCATGCCTCTCCTGCTACAACAACCGTGCATCTAATAACATCATCACCGTTCCTCTCCTAAAGACACACCCAACCATACCTGATTAAACATGTGATTAAAAAAATTAAAACACACAAGCACGAGTATGCTTTTCAGCATGTATAACTGTGCCTCACAAAAAGTATGTAAGGCACGATAGGCACGTAAAAGACTCCGCTGGGAGGCAGCACAGCTGGACAACTATAATGGGAGGCAACTGGACGAGTCAAACATCTCATGTCCCCATAACACCTCAGAATGCACGCACACCATCTACAATGAGCATTCATTCCATTTCGCAGAATAAAAGATAAAACAAGAAGCACTCATTACTACTCTTGCTCTCTCCCGTCTCATTTATTTTTCAATAAGCTTTGACTCTCTCGGCCACATCACAACTCATTTGCCTTCTCAGTCGCCTGCTTCTAGGGTTCGTGCTTCTTCTCTGTTGCCTGCTTCTAAGGTTCGTGCTTCTTCCCAGCACACAATCGATTAATTTCCAAGCCATGCTTCTCTCGTACATTGCTGGCCGTGGGTGCTTGCCCTAAGCTTCCCATCACAACACATCTTCCTTATCCGTCCACCTACTTCTAGGGTTCGTGCTTCTTCCCTGCACATAGTCTCATTTCAAACAACTTATTGTAGAGTCTTTATTGGGTCTCTCGATTAACTTCTAAGCCGTACTTCTCTCGTAGATTTGCTAGCCGTGTGTGCTTGCCCTAAGCTTCCCCTACCCCAATCTCCGTTTGTCAACCCTTGTTCTTCTTCGTAAAAAGTATATGCGTAAGCAGCATGCTCCAATCCATATTTATGTTTTACGTTTTGGTTTTTCATTTGATAGTTATTTAAGCATCAGATCCGGTACAACGACTTCATTCTCTAAAGGAATATAAAAACCATTTGAAAATCTAAACAAGTGTTCTAAACTCTGTCATACTGCTTTTCTGGAAGGAGTAGATGAGAAGATTTCTGGTAAATTTGTAGTTGTGGTCTGCCTTCGTACGGATATTTTAATATGGCTAGTTGAAGCTAGTCGTTGTCTACCTTCAACGTTCAAGCTTGTTTTTAAATTGTTATGATATTCTTGTTTTCTTAACATAATTGTTCTGAATTATTTAGATATGATTTGGCCTACCTGCCGCCAACCAGGCGTCCCTTGCGAACCACACCCTGAAGTTCTCCAGGAGTTTGAGGTTATTCTTGATGAAAATTGCTGGAGCCGCATGGTTAGTAAGCATCACTAACATATTAGTTGCTTACAACACAGTAGAAATCGTCACTGTTACTCATACCCCCTTGCACCTATACTAGGTTCCCCTGCTGTCACTTCTTCGCACCTGCCTTGTGTTTTATTTTCCATTAGTTTGCCTGCCTATGCCCTGATTAATATAGTCCATTAGTTTTGCCTACCTATGTCTTGATTACTATAGTGCATCTTCAGTTCTAATTAAAATTAGTCAACATATGCCAAAAATCTGTATCCATTTACTTATAATACCATTATGTTGTTATCTGTAATTCTTATCAAAAATTCATATCCAATTTAAGAAAACTTTTAACATTAATAGTACGTGAGTTCAAAGTTATACTTATAGGTTGTTATTTTTACTATTTTTTCCAGTATGTACCTTGTAATGTCAGAGCTTTTCTCGCTGACTACATTGACGAGAGGAAGGAAGAAGCAAGAAAATTGCGTAAAGAGCAGGTAGAGCCATCCCTTCTTACACATGAAGGAAGGTCTTACAATGCTTTGTTTAAGCATAGGGCGAACTACACAAAGTTCTGCGGTGGTGAGTGGAACACCTTTGCAGATGATTATGAACTTCGTGCTGGAGACCGCATAGAATTTGAACTACCACACGAGGGTCTCAATCTCGAAATACAAACATATCGCAATGAAAAAAGGCTGCTTCCATTACCCCATGTTGGTACGTATTTAATATTACAAACTTATCTTCTTTCGCTGTATTTTGATATGCATGCATCAAACTGAATAATATTAACCCGTGTTACATAAAAGTTTATCTAACTTTAAAATCTTGTTCTTTTTCTAGCTCTCGACGACCTTTCTTCTGACGATTTCGACCATGTTCACTGTTGTGTCTACTCTAAGGATATTGAGTTTACCTACAACTAGACACGATTCTTTCTACAACGCCTTTTCGGAGATACTTCCATCCATTGTCGTCCATTTGTACACGTCTTGACTCCCACTAACATCAAAGACTGCATCATGGTTGGTTACATCTGCCCTTGTTAAAATACCAAACGTATTTTGCTCATATATAATATAAACAATATTGACAAAATCTTGCTTATATGTAAAATTATAAAGAACCTATTTATTCAAACCTAAAACAACAAAACTTTTGTTGTTCTCTTAATATGTTGTTTTATCTGTTTACGCAAAAACCTGAACATGCCAGGAATTATATTACTTTCAATTTGGAATTTCTTAATGTTTGTGCACTCACCGTATTCAGTCATTCTTTTATTTATTGTCCAAGTGGCAATTCAACGGTTTTAATTTCTATTTAATTTCGATTTCTTCTAGAAAAATCCGAGGAGCGCTGTCTCGACACTGAAGAGATGGGTGGACGTGCCAACCAATGGCACAGTGACCCTTGAAGCTCCTGATGAACCTACCCATGTCATCACTCCTTCGTCGTACTACATCTGCAAAAACGACGGCAGGATGGTAATAGAAAAGTCTTCTTTCAAAGACTTCATATCAGCTACATCCTTTGTTGAAAAGAACGTTGTTCTAATCACTTTCAAAGAGCGCCATGACCGTTTTGTGTCCATCATCATTCAACGCATTATGTAGATTCTGTCGGAACCAGTACCTAAAATGGAAGCAAACAGTGTATCTCCTAGGATGTTCAGCGCTCATTTCAAGATGATGCCTCCCAGGAGCAAAACACTGGTTAAAATAAGTTTGCTAGTTAGGATGGTAGAGTAATGTAACTATTATGGACCATGTGCTTTCTTGAACTATCCGAATGATCTTTTGGAACTTATGTAGCTCTTATGGACCCTCTACTCACTGTTTCAACCATCGGAATGATCCTTTGCAACAAATGTTGTTTGAACTATCAGAATGATTCATTGGAAAAAATGTAGTTCTAATCCTTTGAAAAGTTCACAATTCAAAAAAACCAAAAAACAGAAAGAATCATTTTCAAAAATGAAACAAAACAAGAATCAGTTTTTGATCCAAAACCTATAGCAATGTCATGTTATCAAACTTATTCAAATGATCTACTGAAACATATCTCAATTTAAAACCAAACAGGACTCCATTTTCAAGTGCAAACTATGTTTACTTCACCAACTTTTCATGAACACACAGTTGTGCACTGAATAACATAACAACAGTCCCTCCCTGCCCAAGGAAGATTGTTAATTGAAAAAAAACGTTTTCACAACAAAGGCACGACCATGCATCTGCTGAGTGTTCTACCGTTCACACGACTACTTTCACAGCCAAAGATGGAATACGCACATATGGATCACGCACGTAGCACGCAATGAATAAAAAAAATTCAAAGAACAAGGTAAGTGAAAATCTTTTAAAAAACAGATAAAACAAACGCCTGTTTCCGAAAATCTACGCCTAGAACCGCCGGGTAACTAGCAACTGCTCTTTGGCGGTTTCCTTTTTTGCACGACAAAAGATCCCTTTCACTTTTCCGACTCCATTTGCATCCTCTTCCTCGAAAGTTTCTCGCCGCCACAATTCACCACCGCACACCTCCAGCCATGGACGACGGGAAACTAACAACATTCACCGAGCACGTCACTACCCACGGTACAACCGTGCTGGAGGTGGTGTACACCAACCACCCAAGGACCGTGGAGCGGATCATCAAAAAGTACGAGGAATGGCTAAAGGAGGAGAAGAACAAGTTCGTTGGCCTCAACCTTGAGTACACATGTAAGAGCAGTTACATACGACAAGGGATCGCCGTCGTCCAACTTGCCATGTGCGAGTGTGTCCTTGTATACCACTACTGCAGGTACGAGCGCTCCCATGTGTTAGTTGACTTCCTGCAACGAAAAGCGGTAACTTTCACCAACGTCGACACCAGGAACGACAAGACCATGCTTGCCCGTGCATGGATCAAAATTCCAGACGAGCACCACGTCGACATCCAGAGGCTATTCTGCATCAAGGGTGGTGGAGAAAGGGACTCCATGGCTGACCTTGTAGCAGCCATCATCGACCCCTCATACAAGAACATGAAGAAATCATTCCCAAAGGAGAAGCACCAGTTCTGGGAGTGGAAGCCACTTTCCCCGATACACCTTGAGTATGCGGCAAAGGACGGGTATGTTAGCTACGAGTTGTACCATAGAATCCTAATCATCAAGAACGGGCTATGTCACCTCCACCAACAACCAGTGAAAGAAAGACTCCGCCCACGTAAGAACAAAGACGAGGGATCTTCCAGCGGCTGGAAGCGCCGCAAGGGAAACAGTGGTTGGTAAATTGCGAGAAAATGGATCGTGTCGTGATTGATTGATCTGCCGTGATCGAAGGATCGGGTGCGTGGCACAACTATTATGATAATTTAGGTTGAATGAACCCATGTTGTAAATATGTTTGTTGTTGCTCAAATATGTTGTCTGTATTGTATTACTATTTTACGTCTGAACTTTGAACACAGTGGTGTGCGTGTCTAAATGTAATTAGTAAGTTATGTCCCAGTATTGAGTAAGCATATATTGTATCCATGACTATAGAACGAGAGATATGTCGCACGATATTGAATTATAATTTTCATACTCAACCTTTAAAAGATGCATCATACATTTACAAGAATATGTGATGGTATCGTTGTAAACTTTCAGTAGAATGCTTATTCAACATTGACATGAACAATTCATAAATATTGCAGAAGAACATTCGGTCCACAGACGCAAGGGACAAGAACTTTGTTACTTTGACTAATTGAAAAAAAAACACAACACAACCATTTCACATCAAACACTGCTCCGTCCATTCACAACATCCTTGCTATTGCACACAGGTTCCTCTCCGTGCACCAGTTCTCCACGATGCCACAAAACTACACTACTGTGTCCAACTGACCTATGTACAATCGTGGCTCTCTAAGTGTCAACTCAACCCATGCCTCTGGTGCCACGCACCCATGACCCTAGAGACTTCACACCTGTGCATCCACAACCGAGCCTCTCTAACCAAATATTCGGACCGATGCCTCTGCTGCCATACATCCGTGCCTTTAGACACTTGACAGCAGCAAGAGGGTTCAAAACCGTGCATCCACACAACCGTGCTTGTATTGACTGCACTTTGGTGCCTCCATTTGCTCGATCAACGTGCCTCACATGAAACCCATAGTAACTCTACGTGCTCCACGCGCGTGATCGCCCGTGCAACTTTGGTGCTGCACACGCGCTCCTCTCAGTATACCCGTGCCTCCGCACAACCATGCCTGTACTGACTTTAATTATGTGCCTTCATTTTCTCAATCCACGTGCCTCACATGAAACCCACTGTAACTCTACGTGCTACACACACACGTGCCTCTCGCATGAAACCCACAATATCTCTACGTGTTCGGCACGCGTCATCGCCCGTGTAACTTTGGTGCTGCACACCCGTGTTCCAAACAACCGTGCATGTACTGACTGCAATTCCATGCCTCTATTTGCTTAATCCACGTGCCTCACATGAAACCCACAGTAACTCTACGTGCTCCGCACGCATGATCGCCCGTCCAACTTTGGTGCTCCACACACACTCCTCTCAGTATACGCGTGCCTCCACACAACCGTGCCTGTTCTGACTTCAATTTTGTGCCTCTGTTTGCTGAATCCAGGTGCCTCTCACATAAAAGAGATGCACAGCCATGCCTCAGAGTAAACAACACACGTGCATCTACTGTATTTACAACTATGAACACAATTAAATAACATCCGTCCAAAAAAACATCCTTAAAAGAGATGCACAGCCATGCCTCTTCTACAAACGAACAACAGCAATGAACAGTTAGGTTCATGTCGTCTCATATATCTAAATAACATTAAACCGCAGCCTAGATTTTTAAACAAAATCCATTATGTTCAAAGGCTATAACTAACATCACTGCGGCAGAAGCTTCAAGATAACAACAAGCCCCCCAACATGTTGTTTGAAAGTTATTAGCACCAAGTTGTTTACTTCAATAGACCATGCCAGGAGAAAATCACTGAAACCTTCCTGTTTGAACACCATTCTATTACCCAAACCAATGAAGTAGGAGCAAGGAGTGCTCACATATATATCATCATCACCAGATTCCAGAGTAACTTCAAGAGTTAAAATGCCAGTCCTAGGAAAAGTCACAAACTCCTTCAAACTCCTCACAACAATACCAGGAATAACCTGACAAAAAATATCAAGCTATCAGAAATAGAATAAGAATTCAAAACTATAAATAGAAGAGGTAATAAAAATAAATAAATAAACAGAAACAAAGAAAAAACAATGGAAAAAAATCTGACCATATGATGACCATTAACATTCATGGAATCAATCCTGTGAACAAAAGGACAACAGGGTATGTACTCATCATCAAATAGTTGACACCTCATGAAATACATCTGCTGATAATTAAGAAAAACACCACGAATGTAATAACAACTCCCAACAAGTTCCTTCTCGGAGTCTCTCAAACCATGTAGAGCTACAAAATATAATTACACAGGCTCAAGGAACAGAAAAATCAAAATGTACAATAAAACAAGATAAAAACTTCCATAAAAATAAACCTTACCAACAGACGGTAAAGGAGACAACGCATCTCCACGACCAACACGATAAAAATCAATACCAATCCAAGTTCCATAATGTTCAAGCCTAATGGTCATTATATCACGAGGATGAACGCCATAATCACTGACCAATCGTTCCCAGGAAGGACCATGGAATTTGCTCCTCACCCGACCATGACTAAACAGAACACCATACAAATAACCCTCATTGCACTGAAGAGCAAGATCAGTATCTTCGTCACCCCTCCTTACGGCTAAAGCCCTACACTCCTCGATGTGACGAGCAAGATGAGCTCTAACACTACACGGAACATACTGCACAACAAATCAAAACAAGGATCATAATCAAAATCTAAACAGCATGGGCAGCACCAAAAGAAATAAGCGTGTATGCCAAAAATTGAACAATTATAAAATGATTTTCTTACAACATGCCTCCAACAACGCCGATCCAGGACCACACTGAACCCATCTACAAAAGAATCAATAGAAGAACACGGGCCACCAGGCATACGGCAAAAAGGAAAAGCCATAACTGCAAAGGAACACAATGGTTATCAAGAACTAACCCCACAAAACCCAGTTGAAACTTGGCATCTGATAGTATTGGTAGTCCCCACCCGTAACTACCCCATAAATCTCGATATCCCGGAAATATAATGGGAACAAAAAGAGAAACGAGAAAGGGAAACAGGGAACCCACGAAGGCAACCAGTAGGGAACGACGATATCGCGAACGGGGAAGTGCGCTCGACGCTAAAGAAGGACTGCCGTAAGAGCAGGCAACAAGCGCGGCGGCCAGAACAGCTATCGCCGTAACCACGCGACAAGAGCAGCGGCCGCAACGGGCAGAGACGACGACAAAGAAAGAACGGTGCGCAATGAGGGTTCGCCCACACTAGAGAGAAACAGATCTCAAAACAGATCAAAAGGTATTACAAAACATTAAAAGTATAAGGACTAAAGTGAAAAAAGGAAAACCAGAAAGGGAAACCAAAAACCGGAAATCACGGGAGAAGTCGTGCGCGCGCCACGTGTCGCGCGCGGAGCGCATCAGAAAAGTCTCAGGAGCGCTCCACGCGTGACACTTGGTGCGCGGGGAGCGCTTCCCGACTAATCGTTGGGGGGAGCGCTCCTCAATTAGTGATTTTGATTGGTCGATGGGTATCGACTTAACGCGTACCCCCCTCAAGCCGACCCATTAATGGGATTCACACCCAACATGTTTTGGGAAGGTTCCAGAACCTTCCTTAAACCGATTTTCTACTTTTTATTGTTTCGGTTTTTCTTTTTTATTATTTTTCCTTTTTTTTGGTTCCTTTTTTGTTTTCCTTTTATTTTTTATTCTTGTTTTTTCAATTCGCAAAAATCTTTTCAATTCGTGATTTTTTTTCTATTTTATTTTCCTTTTTTGTTTTAAATTTACAAATATCTTTTTCAAATTCATGAACAATTTTTGAAATCGTGAACAGTTTTTTGAAATCATGAACAGATTTCCATATACCTAAACATTTTCTTTCAAATTACATACTTTTTTACTTTTACCATTTTGCGAATTTCTTTATAAATTCATGAACATTGTTTTGTTCATGGAATTCAAAAAAAAAATCATCAATCTAAGAAAAAATGTTCAACAAAATTTTTTCATCGAATTCATTTTTGTTCATCGGATTTAAAAAATGTTCATCAAAAGTCAAAATTTGTTTGTCAAATTGCAAAAATGTTCATCAAATTCAAAATTTGTTCATTGAAATCAAAATTTCTTCATCTATTTTTTTCAATAAAATATTTTGAAACAAATTTTGTTCATAAATTTCAAAAAATGTTCATTGAATTCAATGCTTGTTCATGAAATATAAAAAAAATGTTCATCATTATCAAAAATTGTTCATTAAAATTCCAAAAATGTTCCTTTTTTGAATCAAAACATTTTTTATTCAAGAAATTTTTTGAAAATTCACAATTCAAATTTTTTTAAATTTTTAGAACTAATCCCGTATTATTTTAATATATAATAAAATAAAAACCAAAAATGAAAAGTAAAAAATGAAAAGGAAAAAGGGGGCGCCCCTCCCCGCACATGGGCCGGGCCAATAGGGCGCTCATGTTGGCGCGAGCGTACACGCTGCCGTGATGGGGGCCCTCCCCGCGCGGTATAGGAGTTCCTGCTTGCAATCAGGGACGGAGCCAGGAAAATTGTATGAGAGGGGTCTTTTGCTGCTGCTTCACGGTTGGGGAGGGCCAGAACCACTAAAATACAATTATTTGTTCCCAAAATGTCATATTAGTAGCTCTAACAATGTAATTTTATCTATGTTGGCCCAGGCCATGGCCCCAGCTCGCCCTCACTGCCTGCACTATCATTTGCCTCTTTACGAAGGTGATCCCCTATTTATCATGTAGGTCTTTTTTAGGAAAATTTATCATGTAGGTTGACGTTTATCAATCAAACGTGACCCTTCCTCCCCTGGTGGTTGCTAGGTGAATTTGGGACGGCCCAACTTGCGTAGGCTCCCCATCCGGTTCTAGAACCTTGCCAGACCGGTTTATGTATTATTTTTTGGGGGGTTTTGTTTTTTATTGTTCTGTCATTTTCGTTTCTTGTTCATGTTTGATTTTTGAAATTCAAAAATTTTGCATATATTTTTTAATAAATGTTTTTTTGTTGATTAGGAAACATATTTTGAATTAATGAACATTTTTGTAAATTTGATTAACTAATTTTAAATCCAATTTTTTTTACCAAATCAGTAAATATGTTTTAGAATGTGGGACATTTTTTAAAAGTTGTGATTTAATATTCATGAACATTTAAAAAATTGCGATTTTTAAAATTTTATGAGCCTTTTTTGACATCCCGAACTAGATCTAAGGAAGCAGAAAATGAAAAAAGAAACAGAAAATATATTTTTTGAAAGAGATGCCTCGCAAATGGGTTGCTCGAAAGGGCGTGTGGGCGGTGCATGTTTAGCTCTTTTCCATCACACCGGCCGATGAATAGGAGGTCCCTTTTTGAAAATAGTTGAATAACCGAGCAAGAAAATGATATCTTCATAAGAAAATGATTTTTGAGAACAAAAAGGAATTTTGTTGATCCTCCATCATCTGCATCAAGTAATACTTCCTTTGTACATAAATGTAAGACGTTTTACAGAGGGGGTATGTTTTCTATGAAGCATCATCTGCACGAAGTAATGCAATACTATTACAGACTTTCCGCTCATGAAAAAGTGAGATGTATTCGAAGTTATGAAACTTTTAGATTCAATTACGATCGTTTGGACATTTCTTTTTTCAGTTGGGTCTGAACAATTCTTTGAAGATCGTTCATGCACCAAACTTTGAGACTCTCTCTCAGAAAAGAAAAGGAGAGCAAACTCAATCTATAGATAATAATGTAAATTATATAATCATAACATCAACATGCATGTAAACAAGTACCCAACAAATAACATCATCAGACCTGTAGAAAAACGCACGCTATAAGACACATGAGAGACCATTCTACCCCTGTGGAACCAAAACTGTAAACTAGACAGGCCTCTCCTTGTACCACTACGTACTACGTGAACAAGACACGACACGAGCCATGCACTTGCACAACAAATTAACACCTACACAAACAATCCAGCAGACACATGCATGAGCCATCACGTACGCGCACAAACTACTGACCACTCTCACAGTTGTCCCATTATCTGGGCCCCGCCATGAAACATGCCATTGCCGCCGACCTGTGCTACCGTCGGCGCAGAAGAGAACTCCGGCGCCCACATGGCAGCCGCCCCGCCGCCGGACACCTTCCACGTGTCCACATTGCCGTTGTCCAAGAACGCAGTTGGCCAGAGCATCGGCGCCGACGTCCCTGCATGGCCGCCCCGGAGCCCGAGGGAGTGCAGGCCGAACTCCCCGGCGCTGCCGCCGAGCCCCACCTGGCTCAGCCCGGGCAGGCCGAGGCCGAGGTCGAACCCGACGCGGCCCTCGAACAGCGGCGCCCCGCCTAGCGCGAACAGCGAGCTGAGAAGTCCGCCTTGCGGAGCCTGCTGGGAGTGCGACTGCGCCGGCATCGGTGGCGGAGGCGCGCCGAAGTGGACGGGCGGGCGGCGCATCGCCTGCTGCGGCGCCGGGCGCAGGCGCTTGCGGGTGGAGCCCCCGATGGGGACGTTGCGGAGGGAGCCCCCGAGCGTCCAGTAGCGGCGGCAGGCACGGCAGAAGTGGCGCGGCTGCGACGTGTTGTAGTTGTTGTAGTAGCAGAACTTGGTGTCGTGCGACGCGCACCGCGGGCACTGCTCCCGCGCCGCGGCCGAGGGCGTGTTCGGGTTCGCCGCCGCCGGCTGCAGCTGCAACAGCTGCTGCTGCTGCTGGACGCAGGCCATGTCCGTCGCGGCCATCGTCGCCGCGGCGTCGTGCTTGCAGTTCTGGGGATGGGCGAGCAGTGCTTGCTGCATGGGGGCCAGCTGGTGCAGAGGAGCTTCCATGGCGTTCGAGGTTGGCCCTGCAGGTCCAATGTGGGTGCGTAGATGCTCGTATTATGGCAATGGAACTCGAGCTAACTTGGCTAGATACCAGTGAGTTTTGGGATTGAAGTGCGAGGGCGTATATATACACGGCGTGAACCAGAGTGAGTGAGCGAGAGAAGGTGTGTGGACAGTGTGGGCGCTGGATAGGCGTTGTGGGTGATGGTACGGTGGGTGACAGAAGGCTGAGGGGATGAGTACGCAGGGTGCAGGGACTGACCATGTAGAGTTGCTTTCGATCTTTGCAGGACAAGGAATCCTGTGAGCCTACCTGAATGCTGACGTGTATGCTCCCCGCACCAGACAGTTTTGAAACCCAACAGTAAAAGTAAATGGCTTTTCCCCCATTCTATACAGTGTTTTGCTTGCATAAGTATTATTCGTGATGCATTTCCCACGGCTAGCTTACCACTGCTACGTAGGAGCTCTGCCAAGCTAGTACTACAGCAACATGCTACTGCTAGCTATACTACTGTTACCATCTGCAGCGTGTTTCTGCCTCTGGCTTTTATTGAGTGGCAAGGTAGATTCACTCGAAACTTCGAAAGACGACACTGAGGGTAAAAAATGGACAATATTTTACCACTCCCCACCTCTACCCTCGTTAAAATCTACGCAGGGTGAAAGTCATGATTGAGAGCATGATTAATAATATAGCCAATCATGAAGTTGTCATGTCATCTAATCGCTCCGTCTAGACGTATAAGTCATCTTACGAAAATCAAATAATTCTAAAACACTTAGATGTTGTGCATTAACTCTTATCTCACCTCGTTTCTTTTTCTTGACATATCAACCAATAAGAGATGTGCGGCATGCATACTTTCAATGACTTGAGACTACCAAGCACGACATGTTGTGGTTAGTTCATTGCATGCAATACTATTAATTAGTAAATAAACATTAAGTTCTCTCGTTTCCCCCGCCTTAGTTGCGTGCACAATCTAAGACGACTTATGCACCTGGACGGAGGGAGTAGAGTCAACCTAATAGCCGGCTTATACAATAGCAAGTTTTAATTATGTATGTATTACTTTATTAATAGTTGGCCCATGTTACAACTCGGGAAACGCTTGTGTTTACCCGGCAGATCTATCCGCTCGCGTCGACTGCCTCCCTGGCCGTCAGATGTGTTATTGATCAGGTGGTGGGGAGCCAACCTCCATTACTTCACTTTCCTACAACTTGACACACGTTTCAGAAGCGTTTTCGCAACCCGACCCCTGTTGCAAACAATATCGTTGCCGGGCTCTTTTGAAACATTCTTCCTGTTGCGAGAAAGATTTCTGCAACATGAGTGATGTTGCAAAACTTTCTTTCGGAGCGATACAAAATTCCGCAACATTAGCTTGTTGCAAAAGTTCTGAATGAACATCATGCTTGTGGCAAAGCTGGCAGCTCAATCTAATGACCACCCAGCATTTAATTCAGTGGCTCGCGAGGCGGCAGATTTTTTAAAAAGATCCGCCGGCCGACGCATAGCGCTCCCAACTCACAATGTCTTGGGTCTCGTGCTATAGCCGACTCTTATTCTACCACCCACTTTTCTTCTCTCTTCTTCAACTAAAGAAAGATATACTAATGCTTTAGTCCTTACAGCATTGCGTATGTCCCCATTTTACTTGCTCTAAGGCCAACTCCACCGCACGACCCCAAACGGACGTCCGTTTTGCCCAGATTTTGTTCGTTTGGTTAGGGCGATGGGATCGTGTCCGGGCCTGTCCTGGGATGCGGTGGCCGTGCGCCCAGCGCGCGGCCGCATCCTTTGGCCCCATCCTGTCCGCCTGCATTTTCAAACAACAACGTTTCAAATACCAGCGGCATAGTTCACGCCAGCGGCCCTAGTTCATGCCCGGCAACAAAGCCAGCGGCCTACACGTCCTCACCGGGAACACAATCAGCGGCCGACAACACAGGCGGCCTCCAAAATGAATAGTTTTGTTCGCGGGCAACACAGCCAGCCTTCAAAATGAATCAGTTTTCTCGCCGGCACACAGCCAGCGGCCCAGCGGGGCGGCACCCATGCCAGCCTCCAAAAAAGAATGGCCACGGCCGATCGGACGACCTAGTTCAGGTCGTCGGCGTCGAACATCTCCTTCTGCCTGGCCTCGAACCAGCTCCTCGTCTTTCTCACTCATCTTGGTCAAGTCCACGCTCATTATCGCAAGGGCCACCTCCTTCGATTTGGTTGCTGCATTGGTGGCCTCGATGTCGAGCTGCCTCTGCCTGGCCTTGACGTTGTCGGCCTCGATGTCGAGCTGCCTTTGTCGGGCCGCCTCCTCCATGTCGATCTTCTATCTCTTGGCTGCCTCCTTCATCTCAAGCTTCTTCCTTTGAAGCTCTAGGTATTGCTTCATTTGCGCGTCCTTGCTTTGTCGCTTCTTCTCATCCTCACATCCTTTTGAGACATCATGCCATGCAATGTCTCATGCAAGGCCATGGATGAGGCATCATGTATGTCTTCCACCTTGGAGTTGGTCTTGCCCCTCGGCCTCTTCAACGCCTCGCCATCTCCACCTCCGGCGAACTTGGCCGTCTTCCTGCCTCTCTTCCTTTGAAGCTCATGGTATTGATCCTTGAACTTAGGGCAATTGTTGATGATCGTCCAACAATGCGTAAGAGTGAATGGCTTGTCATTGTGCCGGACCTTGAATGCTTTCAAAGATTGAAATGCCTACACCACAAGATCAACAAGAATTGGACATGCAAACGTATACAAGGCCGAAGTCTCATGGTCGTAGCAAGGAAAGAACTAGGATGAGGAGAGCATACCATGTCCCCAACGTCGAGACCACTCACGGGCCGTGCTTCAACGCTCTCAAATGCGGCGCAATACTTGTTGCATTCTTGTTGTATGAACAACCACCTCTTTTGAATCGAGGTGATGCCACAGTCGCTTGTGATTTGGTAGGGCTCAAACATCTTCCTTTCATGGAAATTTTTGTGGACTCTCGTCCAAAAAACTAGGCTCTTTTGTTGTGCGCCTGTCCTCAGATCTTGGCTAATCTTCATCCAATATTGGCAAATCAACTTGTCCTCATCTTGTGTATATGAACCCATGCGAATGCTCTTCCTCCTCTTTTGTGCTTCCGCTCTTTGGGTGAGCTCGTCGATGAACAATGGCTCGCCACTAATATTAATGTCATTGCCTTCTTCTTCATCACCATCATCTTCGACATAGATGTCATCGTCTTCATGCCACGAATCATCATGGTCGTAGTCAGCACGGTCGTCGGCCTCTTTATCGGCAACGAACTGGGGGCGACCATCCTGACTTTGGGTCTCGTCGGGATCATAGGCAGGGACATGCCCAACCTCGTAGATCACTTCCTCCATGAACTGGTCGTAGTAGGGGTCGTCGACCAATGGCGTTGGTGTTGGCATTCCGTCGAACAAGACGCGGGGGGACGGCATGGTCCCCGTAAATGGCGGTCGTGCTTGCTTTCTTTGCATCTCGACGGACAGACAGCCACCGCTGTTGGACCCAGGTGTGACGTTGAGGTAGATGACGGCCGGCGGGCGCGAGGTGGACGGCGAGATCACGCTCACGTCCGGCGACCCCGAGAAACGGGTCTGGTCGTCGTGCCTTGGTGGGGGGAAGCCGGGCGACATAGGCGTGGTCCGCGACGTCGGCGACTGGCAGTGCGAAGGCCGGGAGGCCGACGAGCCTGTGCTCGCCGGACCGACGGCCGCTGCAGAGAAACCGGTTGGACGACAAATGCCAAGCATGAAGAGGGTGTGCGCTTTGTTAACGATGGCCTCCTTCTCCTCGACCTCGGTCTTGCGCCGCGCGGCCTCCATCGCAGCGCTCGACGGCGAACTTGGCCGCGGCGGCGTTGTCCTTAACGGCCGCCCTCCGGTTCCTCCTCTTCGCCGATTCCACGTCCAACTTGGCGATCTCCTCTGGCGTGCACTCCGACCGCGGCTTCCTTGGCGCCTTGCCCTCCTTCTTCTTGGCTATTCCGGGCGGGTCGACGGCCAGGCCGCCGGAGTTCGGCTGGGCGTCGGGCATGGACGGGGGAGGGAGGGGGCGGCGGGACGTGGGAGAGTTTGGGGGAAAATGGCGCCAAAGGGGACACGGGTTTCTTTTTGCTTTCTGTCACTGATAGGCGGGCCAAGGACGGACAAGCGCGCGTGTTCCGCCCGTCCGCGCGCTGTCTGTTTCACCCAGAATCGGTGCAAACTTGGGCCGGGGATGGGTCGAAAGCGGACACAAAACGGACAAAAGTCCGTTTGCTCCCGCGCGCTGGGTCGCCCGATTTGTCTCTTTTACCTCAAATGAACGGGCCGGACAGGACGGGGTGACGGTGGAGTTGGCCTAAGTGCTGCATTAGTTGAGTTCAGGACCTTTCTCTGAATCGCATTTACCTTTACCCGGAACCAGTTCGGCGGAGACGGAGGAAGATGCATGTGAGAACCTCGGGAGCCGGGCATGTAAAGAGGACAAGGGTTCCCGGACCGAGGCGGCGGCAAATAGGCGCCTATATTAGATCCATAGCCCTGGCCCGAGCTCAGCTGATGTGTTCCTGTCGCTGCCATGCCATGCCGGTGCCCCCCGGCGACCGCGACCAGGACTCCGCGCCTCCGCTCCACGCCGTCGATCGCATGCAGCTGGCCCCGCGTCGCGCCTGTGCCGGGCAGCGGCAGCGGCAGCAGCCTTTGACGCGCCCTATCACATCTGATCGCCGACGACTCGTCCCTCTCCCCGGGCCACGCCACGCCGAGACAAGCCCGGCATACGCCGGCGCCGGCTCCGATGTGTCCGCCCGTCCCGATCGCGCCTGCCCGACTGACCGCGGACAAGTATTCCAGCGCGTGGGCCCCCCGCCTGACCCTGCATGGACCGGTCGGCATGCGGAGGCGAGGCGGCCTTGGCTCCTTGCGCTTGGATCCCACCGATGTGCATATGCATGCTGTTCCTTCCCGTACGTACTATGCATATGCCGAGCCCGGCACGCCGGCCGGCCGGCCTAGCCCTGCATGCGTGAACAGCATTACATATGCGTAGTAGCAGTACGACATTCGCTGTGGTACGTCGGAGGATGTCACGTTCCGGCAGCTAGACTAGGGTACAAGCACATGTCTCGCTGTTGTTGCTGCTGCGCTAGTAACACACACTGTGAGCCTACGGGTTAGAAGCATGGATCAAAAGTTGGAGATGGCTGGTCCTGTTCCTCTCGGTAAGCCGTGAAAGTGCCAGGGCCAAAGTGAATTTGTTGATTAGCATGGTCACTGGATCATTGCTCCTGTGCCTTTTTGTTTAGTGATGATCATTGCTCCTGTGCCTTTTTGTTTAGTTCTCCTGGCTCCTAAGACGCGGTGTTACATAATCGGCCAATAATTGGTTCGGTTTGGATTTGCTCTGTGTATCCCCTCCATAGAATTAGGCCAACTTCAGTGCACGACTCCAAACGACTCCAAACGGACGTCCGTTTAGTCCGGATTCTATCTGCTTGAGTAGGGCAATGAGGTCGTGTCCGGGTCATTTATGCGATGTGATGGCCGTGCGTCCAACGCGCTGACGCATCCCAGCCGCATCATGTCCGCCTCCTTTTCCAAACACCAAATTTCGAATAAACCATGCCCTAGTTCACGCCAGCAACACAACCCGCCTACACGTCCTCACCGACAACACAGTCAGCGGCCGGCAACAGAGCCAGCCTACAAAATGAATAGTTTTATCGCCGGCAACACAGTTAGCGGCCGACAAGACAGTCAGCCACCAAAATGAATAGGTTTCTCGCCGACACATAGCCAGCGGCCTAGCGGCCGACACCCATGCCAGCCTCCAAAAAGAACGGCCACGGCCGAACACACCACCTAGTTCAGGTCGGCGGCGTCGAACTTCTCCTTCTAACTGGCCTCGAACCAGCTCCTCGTCTTCTCGCTCATCTTGGTCAAGTCCACACTCATGATCGTTAGGGCCACCTCCTTTGCTTTGGTTGCGACATTGGTGGCCTCGATGTCGAGCTGCCTCTGCTTGGCCGTGACATTGGCGGCCTCGATGTCGAGCTGCCTTTGACGGGACGCCTCCTCCATGTCGACCTTCCTCTTCTTGGCCGCCTCCTCCATCTCAAGCTTCTTCCTTTGAAGCTCTAGGTATTGCTTCATTTGCTCGTCCTTGCTTTGTCGCTTTTTCTCGTCCCTCACATCCTTTTGAGACATCATGCCGTGCAAAGTCTCATGCAAGGCCATGAATGACGCATCACGTATGTCGTCCACCTTGGAGTTGGTCTTGCCCCTCGGCCTCTTCAAAGCCTCACCATCTCCACCTCTGTCGGGGGTTGGGCGCTGCATATGCCAAAGGATGGCTTATCATGGTGGGAGCGAGTAGAACGTCGCCGGTGCCTGGAAGCGGGATAAGGCGTAGACACAAACGCCGGCGTACTTTACCCAGGTTGGGGGCTCTCCTTGGAGATAATACCCCTACTCCTGCTCTGCGGGGTCTCCGCATGATCGCTAAGACACTAGTGGGTACAAGGTGCTCCTTGAGCTGTGAGCTAGAGGTTGAAGGAAGCAAGGCTAGCTCTCTTCTTCCTCTAGATATGAGTCTAGGTCTAACAGGTTCGGAACCCTTTGCATGGGTGCCCTGGGGGGTTTATATAGGCCTACCCCCCAGGGGTACAATGGTAACTTGGTCGGGTGTTGGACCCGGCTGTCAGCGCCTCTGGTCGCCGGCTTCTCCGCCGGCAGTTGGGGCCCGCCGCCTGGTGTGTCCCTTCGACTGGTCTAGTACGGAGCCGACAAGCCGTTTCTGTCGCTGGCGGGTCTGGTTGGTGGTTGGTTACTGTAGCCATGGTGCTAAGGACGCAGGCTTGGTCAGGGGAGCGTGGCTATAGTCCCGCCGCCTGGTGGGAGATCACTGTAGCCACACCGCGCCCCATCTGGTAAATGACGCAAGGGCCCCGAGGGAGGGGTCGGCCGCCTGCTGGAGGCCGGCCTCCCGTAGTTCCGGCTGGTCCGGCTTCCGCCGTCCTTCGGGCTCTCTCTGCCTGGTAGGACCCACCGCCTGCAGGCCGTACCGACAAGCCGTCGTGGAAATAGGACTCCACCGGTCAGGCGTGGCGTCAAAGGGGGAGTGGCTATAGTGCCGCGCCGTGCGGAGATCTCTGCCTATACGGGGCACTGCAGCCATGCCGAGCCCGGGATCCGGGGGTGAGGGGCTCTACTGTAGCTTCATCCTGTCTGTCCTTTTGATGAAGGGCACAGACCTCGACGGCACCGGGTGGCCGGCTGCTGGAAGCCGACCTCTGCGGAGGCCGTCTGCCGGTAGTCGGCCTGTCTTGGTGCCGTCTGCTGGGGCTTGGCTACCTCCGGGTAGCCGACAGTTGGAGCTAGCCGGCCACCGGAAGGCGGTGCTTCATTCTGGAGTCTCGTGGGTCGAAGCCGACCCAAAGTCTTGAAAGGCTCAGGGACTCGGGTTAGCCTAGCCGTGGCCCATTACTCCAACAGTAGTCCCCGAAGCCGGTGGGGCCCCGCGGCCAATAGGCCGTAAAGCCTCAGCGGCTTCCTTCTTCTCCGTGCTCCGGTAGAACGCTCAGTCCGCCTTGTGAAGTGCCGGCTGCTGGAGCTGTTTTGACAAGGCGGGCTCGTCCGCTGATTTTGAACACCAAGGCGGGAAACAGGTGGCGTGCCTGTTAAGCTTCCCCAGGCCTGTCGCCCGCCATGAGTGTGCCACGTGGCGCGCGCCAGCCTGGCCAGTCTGCCACCCCACGCTCTGGATGGGACGTGATAGGGGGCCGGGCCCGCCATCACCGGGCCTCGGTGCGCGGGAGGATCCACTGCGGCCGAGGCGGGCGGTTGCGATTCCCGCGGGAGTTATTGTGCAGTAACCTCACTGAGTAACCGGGGGTCGTGGGGTCGTGGGTGCAGTAAATACCACGATCCCACGTCCCGTCCCCTCGGCTTCGCAGCCCGAGGGCTATAAGTAGGGGGGACAGGGGAGTGGCGGAGCACACGTGCCCTTCTCCCCGCTCTTTCTTCCTCCTCTCTCCGCTGCTGCTGCTTCGTGCTCGCCACAATGCTGCAGCAGCTTGCCGTCGTCGAGCTCCTCCACCCCACGCAGCTCCGCTCAGACGCCATGGCGCATGAGAAGGGGGAAGACTGGGACGGCTCGAAGGTGATCGAGGATCACCTCACCTTCCTCCGGGCCACGCGTCGGATGGCCAACGCGGCCTTCGTCAAGGTGCGGGTGCCGCCGCGGGAAGAGATCTCGCTGGCGTCGCAGGGGAACGAGCGGGTCGTCTTCCGCTAGTACTTTCTCTGCGGCTTCGGCCTCCCGGCGAGCAGGTTCCTCTGCTCGCTCATGGACTTCTGCCACCTCCAGCCGCACCACTTGACGCCCAACACCGTGACGCTGCTGTCCGCCTTCGTCATTGCGTGCGAGGGCTACCTCGGCATCCTCCCCACCATCGACATGTGGGGAGCTTGCTTCTACGCCAAGATGGGCATCTCCGCCAAGGAGACGTCGGCTGAGTGCGGTGCCTTCGTCGCCGTGTGCCGGCTGTCGAAAAAGAATGCCTTGCCAGCCATCAAGCTGTCACAGTCAGTGAAACTGTGGCAGCAATTGTACTTCTACGTCGAGAACGTCGACCCGGCGGTCGACTTCCTCAACTTGCCGCCTTACGAGGCCCCCCTCCCCCCCCTGTCGGGCCTCGGGCCAACTGGCACTACAAGCCGAAGCCAGTACCGGCCGAGACGGCAGCCGCCATCAACCGGCTCCGGGAGTTGACGAAGGCAGAGGGTCTCATGGCGTCCGACTTGCTGTTTGCCTTCATCGAGCGCCGGGTTCTCCCGCTCCAAGGCCGCCCTCAACTGATCTGTCAAATGAGCGGGCACCGCGACCCCATTCGGATGTGTACAAAGGAGATGCCGCCTGCCGAGGTGGCCTTGATGGTGAACGAGATCACCGACCTCAAGGTGTCGGAGGCTTCCTGGCGGTTCGGCAAGCGGCCCTACTCCTGCGAGAACCCGACGCCTGCCGTAAGTCTCTGAGCTTTCCTTTCTTAGTTCTTGCCTTGGTCTTGGTCTTGGTATTGAGTGGTCCTTCTTTGGAGTGCAGATCTACATGTCTTCAGTGACGGCCACCCTCGTGGGGCCGGCTGGTAACTACCAGCCGGACCGGGAGGTGAGCAACATGGACGACCCCGACTTGGGGGCGACCGCTTTGGAGGACGACGCCGTAGGCGGCAGCGACGGAGCAGGCGGCTCCGAAGAAGGAGGGGCGTGGAGATCTGGCCCAACGACGACAAGGAGGAAGAGGAGCCGCGCCCAGCGCGGGGCGCCACTAACGCAGGTGCGGGCCCCTCCACTGGACCGGCCGCTTGAGGCGGCAAGCGCAAGTGGAAGCAGGGTGCCGCCCTGTTCGGCAGCGTGTCGAAGAAACCCAAGAACCCGGCCGCCACGACCAGGAGGAAAGAGGCTGCGGCGAAGGTGGCCAGGTTCCATTAGCTGCCGAAAGCGCCACCCATGGTGTTGGCGTAAGTACTTCTTCTGGGCATTCCTTTAGGTTCTTTCTTATTGATCCGGCCTGAAATTTCTTTGCTTTGCTTTTTGCCTCAGGGCCCGGCTTTCCCTCGACAAGTCTACCGCCGCTTCTGTCATCAGGTCAGCGGAGACCTCCACCATCGCCCGGCAAATCGATCCGGCTGCCGACCTCCGGGAGACGCAGGAGAGAAACGCGCGAGAGGTGCGCGAGAAGCGGGAAGCCGCCCGCCTGGAGAAGGCGGAGGCTGACAAGGTGGCCACGTCCGTGCTGATGAAGCTGGCGGAGGCGGAAGCTGCAGCCACGGAGAAGGAGCGGCTCGCGGAGGCCAGGCGCCATCAGGAGCCGCTGCTCGTCGCTCCCCTGAGCTCCGCGCCACCTCCACCAGAGTTCATGGCGTCGACCTGGGAAGCCGGCGACGAGCACCCGGTCATGAAGAGGGAAGGCGGCGATGCCGCTATGCCGGACATCGCCGTGCCTCCGCCACCGCTGACCGCTGGAGCGAGGGATGAGCAGCTGGCCGCCCCGCGGTGCCACCAACCGGGAATGAGGTGGTGACGGGCCCGACTCGTGAGGCCCACACGCCCGTGCGCCGTCGTCTTGCAAGGGCGGTCTCGGTGCCGCGAATGCTGGAGGCCGGCGCTGCAAGCTTGTCAGCTCCGGACACCGAGGCGACCAGCGCCGCGCCCTCCGGCTGGGTGCGCGGAGGCGGAACGGGGGCCTTGAACCAGGCATCCCTTGACGTCCAGGCCAAGCTCCGGGCCTAAGCCGACGCCCTAAGGCGGTGCAATGAGGCATTCCTGAACTCGCGAGCAGCCATCCGGGTATGCTTTTAACTTCTTTGTTTTTAGTCTTCTTATTTCTTGATGGGGGCGCGCTGGCGCACCCACTGGGTGTAGTCCCCAAGTTCCGGGCCGGCTGCTGAGTAGGCGGTTCGGAACCTTAACTTTGCAAGCACCATGTGCCAACTCCTTCTGGCACCTCTGTCACAGGATTACCACAACCTTTGCGCAGCACCTTCAACTCCGACGTCCGGGAGCTGGAGAGGCAGACCGCCAACTTGTCAGAGAGCCGGAGTAAGTTTTGGCTTTCCTTTCCTGCGGGGGCGTGCTGGCGCACCCGCGGGCTGTACTCCCCGAGATTCAGGCCGACTGCTGAGCATTCAGGCTGGATCTCCCCGGCAACTGTATTTCTTTGTTTGATTGTTGATGACTTCTTTCTTCTGCGGGGGCGCGATGGCGCACCCGCGGGCTGTAATCCCCGAGATTTGGGCCGACTGATGAGCAGTCGGGCTGGATCTCCCCAGCAACTGTATCCCTTCCTTGTCAAATGCTTAACATCCTTTTTCCTTCTTCTATCTTGGCAGAAGCCAACACCGCCTTGCAGCAGCAGCTAGGCGAGGCCAACACTGCGTTGCGCGCCAAGGAGGCGGAGTGCAGCAAGCTGGCCGAGGAGCGTGACCAGTCCAACTGGTCACGCAGCTGGCTGAGCAGACGGAGCGTCTCCAGACGGCTCAGAAGGAGGCGAAGACAAAAGAGACCGACCTCCTAGCTGAGTTTGAGGTCAAGCGCTCCGTCTGGGTTGACAAGAAGGCGCAGATGACTGCCGGCTTCGGCAGTATCTAGGACATGGTCGATGGTAAGCTTCCTCTCTTTTCTTTCTTTGAGCTATCGGCCTTTGTTTGGGCCTACCATCTGTTTTTAACTTCTGTCTTCTTTACTTTTTTTCCCAAGCAGACTTCTTCCCAGGCCACTTCGTTGCCGCGAACCAGGCCATTGAGGCTTCTCACGAGGAGCGGAGGGCAGAGGGCGGAGGGCGTGTAGATTGCCGCAGACGCCCCTCGGAACCTTAATGAACAGCTCCTCAGCATCCAGGCTCGCCTCCGGCCGGCTCACCAGATGCTGCGCCGTCTTCAACGTGTCGGGGCCCAGGCGATTTCCGCCCTCTGGCCGGGCATGCCGGCTCCGTGCACACCCAGTCGGACTGCCGACTGGCTGGAGGTGGCGGCCAGCCGTCTGGAGGCCTGGAAGGGCTCTTCAGCCCGGGCTGGAGCGCGCCAAGCTCTGGAATTCATCAGGGCATGGTACCCTGGGCTAGATCTAGCCCAGCTGACCATGTTCCGGCAGGAGGCGCTGGAGGAGCTGGTGGCAGTGGAGGGCGATCTTGTCAAGCGGGCGGCGGTGATCGCCGACTACATCGACACCAACGTCTTCATCCCGGAGCTGGTTGAAGAAGGCGCCGAGGCGCCACCGGAGTGGTTCGGGCTGAACCCCGAAGACAGCGAGGACTCGGCCAAGGTGATTGACTCCAGTGAAGAAGGGGAGGACGCGGAGGACAAGGACAGCGAAGAGGACGTGCCGGAGGTCAGAGCGGACAACCAGCCCTAGCCTGACCATGCCTCGAGCAACAATCCACGCTCGAGCGCACCGACTGCTTCTGAAGGCGACCAGGCAGAGACCAACCAGCCGTCTGCTCCACCAGCCGGCGCTGCCAACTCCGCTGTCCAACCATCCGCTGCTCCAACCGGTGCTACCGACTCCACCGCCCCGCCGAAGCCCTTTGCTGCTTTTTAGGCCATCGCCATTACTTTCCTGCTTATCGTTCTTGACGAGACTTGTTAAATTTGTGCAATTCCACCCGCGGGCTGTATTTTAAACTCTGTTGAATGCTGGCTAATGGACCTTTTGCTATGTAAATATGCTTTAAGTGCCGACTTCTGACTTTCCTTGCTTTCTGCCCTTTGCTTTTTCCCTTGCCGCCCTCCCTTGGCTATCCCTTGGCCAGCCGAACAGACGCTCTGCGGACTGCGGCTAGGCCAAGTACTTTGCTACTTTCAGGAGGGCAAGTACTTAGCCAACTGGAGCGTTGGCAAGGAAAGTAGGAGCCGGCCGGCCGGCTGCTCAGCAGCCGGTCGAGTAGGCGAGATGCCGGCTTCGGACATGCAACTTGTCTGACTGCAGGAGGCGGCACATAGTAGAAGGCGGCGAGCCCCCCGGGCCGACTAGTCAAGCCCGGTGCCAGGCGGAATAATGAAATAACACATTCATGGGCATAATTCTTATCATATAGATAAAGAGGGTAGTCCTCGAGTTCTTCTCGGGGGACCTGGAGTCTTCGTACTTAATACAAAATGTAGCATGGTACATGGTACTTTTAACTGTAAAATCTTCGGAGGAGGTTCGCATTCCATGGCCTCTCCGTCTCCTTGCCTGAGTCGTCTCTTTTGCATGCTCTGAGCTTTTGAGCATCGATCAGGTAGTAGGAATCGTTGCCTAGCACCTTGCTGACGATGAAAGGGCCTTCCCAAGGTGCCGAGAGCTTGTGCTGGCCGGCTATTCGCTGTATCAGCCAGAGCACAAGGTCTCCCTCTTGGAAGGATCTTGGCTTGACCTTGCGATTGTAGTATCGGCGCAGACTCTGCTGGTAGATGGCGGACCGACTGAGTGCCAACAGCCGGCCTTCTTCCACTAGGTCGACGCAGTCTTCTCGTGCTTCTTTGGCCTCCTTCTCGGTGTACATGGTGACTCGAGGGGAGTCGAATTCTATGTCCATCGGGATGACGGCTTCGGCACCGTAGACGAGGAAGAACGGCGTGAAGCCGGTTGACTTGTTTGGAGTTGTGCGCAAGCTCCAAAGGATGGCCGGCAACTCCTCAAGCCAGCAGACGGCCGAACGCTCTAGAGGCTCGACCAGTCGGGGCTTGATGCCGGACAAAATGAGGCTGTTTTCTCGCTCCACTTGGCCGTTTGACTGCGGGTGGGCAACGGACGCTAAGTCCAGTCGGATGCCCTGTGTCGCGCAGAAACGAGCCAAGGCTCCTTTGGCGAAGTTCGTGCCGTTGTCGGTGATGATGTTGTGTGGTATGCCGTACCAAGTGGTGATGTCGGCGATGAAGGTCACGACAGTCGGCCCATTCAACTTCTTGATTGGCTTTGCTTCTATCCACTTGGTGAACTTGTCAACAGCGACAAGCAAATGAGTCATGCCGCTGCGAGCCGTCTTGAATGGACCCACCATGTCCAGTCCCCAAACGGCAAAGGGCCAGACGATGGGAATGGTCTTGAGTGCAGAAGCCGGCAGATGTGGCTTGGAGCGGAACTTCTGGCACCCTTGACACTTCTGGACCAAGTCCTTGGCGTCTTCTAAAGTAGTCGGCCAGAAAAAACCATGGCGGAAAGCTTTGGCAACAAGCGATCTTGAGGCCGCGTGGTGACCGCATTCACCTTGGTGGATATCCTTGAGGATTGCTTGGCCCTGGTCTGACTCCACGCAGCTGTGGTTAACACTAGTGACACTGCGCTTCACCAGCTCTCTGTTGACGATGGTGTATGCTGCTGCCCGCCGTTGCACTTGTCGGGCTGAGATCTCATCAGTCGGCAGTTCTTTGTTCACCAGAAATTTGAGGATTGGTTGAGCCCAGGATGGTGCTGCTATTTCTTCGACTGCCACAACTACAATTTGTACGAGGGCGGTTGGGCCGAGAGGCGGCGGGTTGGATTCGGCTGCCGCCTGCTGAGTTGGAGAAGTCCCCGGGCCGGCTGCTGCAGTCCCTGGGCTAGGTTTTGGAGTCCCCGGGCTGGGTGCGGCTGCTGCAATCCCCGGGCCGCCTGTCGAAGTCCTCGCGCCGGCTTCTGGGGCCCTCAAGTCGGATCCGACTGCTTCGGGAGGGGTCGGCACGAAGATGGAGTCTGATTCTGGCGACGGCTTGACAGACGGCTTGAGGAGGCGCCGCAGGGCGCCGCCGGCTGGTATTGCTTGTTGGGTGGAGCCAATCCATGCCAGGGCATCTGCCTGCTTATTGTCATTTCTTGGCACATGGAGGAACTCGCACCCCTCAAAATATCCACTGAGCTACTGTACGAAGAAGCGGTAGCTCACCATATTTGCATCCTTGGCATCCGAGTCACCTCACGACTGCTGGACCACCAAGTCGGAATCACCATAACACAGGATTCAGCGAATGCCGAGTTCCTTGGCAAGCCGGAGCCCGTGTATGAGTGCTTCATATTCAGCTACGTTGTTGGAGGCGGCAAAGTGGATTTGCAGCACATATCTGAGCTTGTCGTCTTTAGGAGAGGTGAGGACAATGCCGACTCCCAGACCAGTGCGCATTTTTGATCCATCAAAGTGCATCCGCCAATGGGTGGAGTATGGTGCTGGCGGCAGGTACTGGGTCTCGGCCCAGTCTATGAGGAAGTCGGCCAGCGCTTGTGACTTGATGGTGGTGCGAGGCTGGTAGTAGATGGTGTAGGGGGCTAGATCTATAGCCCATTTGGCCACTCGGCCTGAAGCATCTCGGCTTCCAATGATCTCCGCAAGCGGAGCGGTGCAAACAACAGTGATTGGGTGCTCTTGAAAGTAAGGCTTGAGTTTCTTGGCGGCAAAGTGCACGCCATAGCACATCTTCTGATAGTGGGGGTAGTTTTGCTTGGAGACGGACATTACTTCACTCAAGTAATACACCGGCCTCTGGACTGGTAGTGCTTTGTCTTCCTCCTTGCGCTCCACCACTATGACTATGCTGACCACCCGACTGGTGGCGGCGATGTAGAGGAGCATGGGCTCCTTATCAGTCAGGGCTCCCAGGACAGGCGGGGTGGTCAACATGTTCTTGAGCTGGCGGAAAGCTTTGTCCGCCTTGTCGTTCCACTCAAAAAAAGTGGTTTTCTTCACGAGCTGGTACAGGGGGAGAGCCTTCTCGCCCAGCCAACCGAGGAAACGGCTGATAGACACCAGGCAGCTGGTGAACTTTTGTACGTCCAGCAGTCGGGTGGGCACTTCCATATTCTCAATTGCCTTAATCTTCACAGGGTTACACTCTATGCTGCGCTCTAAGACCAGGAAGCCAAGAAGTTGGACGGCTGGTACTCCAAAGACGCATTTCTCCGGGTTGAGCTTGATTTGAAATCGACACAAGTTTTTCAAATGTCTCTTTGAGGTCTTCTAGCAACGTGCCACACTTCTCTGTCTTCACCACCACATCGTCCACGTAAACGTGGGCGTTTCTACCGAGTTGCTTGAGGAGGCACTTCTGCATGCAACGCTGAAACGTGGTGTCGGCATTCCTCAAGCCGAACATCATGGTCAGGTAGCAGAAGGCTCTGAAAGGTGTGATGAAGGCGGTCTTCAGCCTGTCGGCCGGGTTCAGCTTGATCTGATGGTATCCAGAGTACGCATCCAAAAAACTCAGCAGCTCGCATCCGGCTGTGGAGTCTATCACTTGGTCGATTCTTGGCAACACAAAGGGATCTTTGGGGCAAGCTTTGTTGAGGCTAGTGTAATCGATACACATGCACCATTGCTTATTCTTCTTCAGTACAAGAACTGGATTGGACAACCATTCTGGGAAAAATACTTCCATGATGAAGCCGGTTGCTAGAAGCCGGGCTATCTCTTCTCCGACAACTCTTCTCTTCTCTTCTGACAGGCGGCGCAAGGGCTGCCTGACCGGCTTGACGTCAGGTCGGACATGTAGCTTGTGCTCGGAGAAATCCGTCGGAACACCCGGCATGTCTTTGGGAGACCATGCAAAGATGTCACGATTCCATAGAGGAAATCGACGAGCTTGCTTTCCTATTTCCTGTCAAGGTTTGTTCCAATGAGAGCGTGCCTCTCCGTGTGCTCTGGGTCCAATGGTATCTTCTTTGTTTCCTTTGCCGGCTTGAACGAGCCCTCAACTTCCGACTCCTTGGGGGGGTGACATTTCCGGCTGCTTGCTTGCCATCGCCAAAACCCGCTCAAGGAGCCGCTTTTCAGCCGCAATCACAAGGGACTCGGCCAGCCGGCTGCTGTCTGTAGCGCAGGCGGACGACTTTTTGTAGTCTCCGACTATGGTCCAGATTCCCTTAGTAGTCGGCATCTTCATCTTGAGGTAAGCATAGTGGGGGACCGCCATGAACATGGCCAGAGCAGGCCGGCCAAGCAGCGCATGGTAAGGGCTCTGAAGGTCCACCACCTCAAACCAGATTGACTCTCGGCGGAAGTGATTTTTGTCCCCGAAGAGAACATCGACCTGGGTCTTGCCGATTGGTGAGCAGGAAAGGCCAGGAACTATGCCATGGAATACAGTCCGACTGGGCTGAAGCTGCTTCTGCTTGATTCCCAACTTCTCCATTGTGTCACGGTACAGGATGTTGATGCTGCTGCCGCCATCTATCGGTGCTTGATTACTGAGAAGAAACAGACCACAATGAGGATTTGTCGAACTTGATAGGTGCCTCACCCAAACTTGATGCCAAATGGATGATGCATCACCATGATGACCTATCGATGCTCATGGTTGCGCCTCATGGTTGCGTCGGCTGGTGAAGCTGATCAATTTTCAATGAAAAACAATCTGTCTTCCATTAGTGCTCTTTGCTTGTTACTCACAAAGATGATATCCTTCATCAGTTCACCTTGGTTGCGTTGGAGACGCAGTTGTCTTTCATGTTGGTGCAATTTTATCACACAATTGGCTATGAACCAAATGTTTCCTCGAAGAAGGATCGACGTTGGTACCAAGAGAATAAGTTTTGTATTGATTTCACTTTGTCTCCAGCTCCCGTGTAATTTTATTTGTCCAGCTATTAACTTTGATTGAAAAAATGATGTGGACTAAAAACCCGGAAGGACGTAGTAGCCTTCCATTTTTATTTACTCCGCATATTAGATTTGACTAAAGTCAAACTTTGTAAAGTTTGACCAAGTTTAGGCCGAACACAACAAACCATAATTATTAGAGAGGGCAAACTGTACATACTCTCAAACCTTTCCGATAATTGAAATTAAAATTCTTTATTTGTACACACTCTCACACATTTCCGATAATTTGGCGCATGTGTGGTTGTTCACTTAAGGGAGGGTAGTGTACCACATGTGAAGGACAGGAAGTGCGACCAGGACGTGTGGGTCGTTAGTTCATCGGAAGTACTCCCTCCGTCCCATAATATAAGATGTTTTTTGACACCAACGTAATATGAAAAAACGTCTTACATTATGGGACAGAGGGAGTACTTAGTAGTTTCCTTCACTGGTATGTTAAATAAAGAATTTCGTTTTGTACTTACACAATTTAAAATGATTGTTATGGAGAGAATAAGAAAACCACTCCACTATATATTGGTCGTATACACGAGTACTATATGGATGCAACTTCATTTACTTTAACCTACCTTTGGGTTTATGACAGGTGGGCCCAAAATGTGCCTGGCCCACTTGTCATACAGCCAAAAGCAGGTGTAGTTAAGGCACCGGAGCTCAATCCGTACTACAGTATATATATAAGCTGGAGCCTCAGCGCTTGTTCGCTAGGGTTTGCACTTTCCACATTCTCGCTGCACTACATATATATACACGCTGGAGGCTCAACGCTCCTTTGCTAGGGTTTGCTATATTCAAAGTATCTCACCCTCTCTTCACCAGATCTAAACAAGATTACGTTGGCCTCTTGTCTCTCTCTCCCCCCTCACAGCTGGTGAAGGAGGCATCCGGATCTCGTCGCACCGGGAAGGGGAGGAGGTACAACATTCACTCTATCGCCTTCGGCGAGGGAGGCAATCCACTGCCGATTGCGCTATTCTCTTTCACCCAGCGCCTATGCGGGAGGGCCACTGACCCCTTCTTCCTCGCCGATGTACATAATGTGGGCAGATCCGGCCTCCCGCCGCACGCCTTGCCACATCCCGACGACCCTAAGGTATAAGTTTCCTTGAAACCATCGTTGCTCTAGCTGCATGTGGATCTTTTTCGATCTGTAGTTGAATCTAGGTCTTGGTTCAAAGAGGAAAGAAGGGTGCAGTGGGGTGGAGCATGAATCTAGGACGTGGTTCAATGAGGAAAGGAAGGACAAAAAGTAGTATAGACTGGCTATCAAGCCGCTTTGTTGGTCGAAAAGGGAAAAAGGGGGTAACCCAGTACACACATCTGTAAGGGAAAGAAACTGGGGGGTCGGGTAGTTTGTGCAGGACTAGATTTGCTGCCCTCACATAGGAAAAAGGTTCAAAGAGAACAAATATGGGACCAACGCAGATATGCTGCTTGGTTACATACTCCACATCACCCATTTATATGTGTGGATGCACGTGGTGCTGACATGTCCCATACAACTATTTTGCTATTGTTAATCTAAGAATGCCGCCGGAAAATTGTAGCAATGCCACTGTTAAAAGTAAATTACATTTTTAACGAATGTTGTTTTAAGAGAATGTATCTATTAATATGAATAAATGCAACCGTTTTAGAAATGCTACTATCCTACTTTGTTTTCCATCAAGATAAGTTAGATGCTTCTTTCTGTCACCGTTTGTTTCATCCTCCTTTATCGGCAAGTAATTGTTTCCTTTTTTGCCTCTGTTAAAATAGGGGTATCTACTCAATTTGTCTCTATTGCGACATTTTGCTTTGCTACACGAAACACTTTGCTTGATTTCAGTGCAACTGCACAAAACGAGATTGGATTTCCTATTCACTTTGGTAGATTCGTATTTTATAATGGTCATCTCATGAAAGGTCAGTACAGGCCTTCATCCACATGATTGTGCATTGTGCTTTGAGATGTTGTGCTACTTGTATTGGTACTGTTTTAAATAAATGTTGAATTGAAGCTATTGTATTGCTGTCTTCTCCCATTAAGTAGTGAACAAAAATGGGACCAACCCAGACATGATGCTTGTTGCTTTGTTACAACAAACTCTGCATCACCCCCTCACTACTAGGAAAAGGGCTATAGATGGAATTGACACTAATGGCGCACCAGACATGTGGTGCGCCATTAGTATATACTAATGGCGCACCACCCCCTGATGCGCCATTAGTGTTGAAACTACTAATGGTGCACCCTGCCCACGGTGCGCCATTAGTACCAAATTTTTTTTGAACTAGTGCGCCTGTCCAAACATACTAATGGCGCATCCGGTGGTGGTGCGCCATTACTAGTTGTAACTAGTAATGGCGCACCAGCCAGAAGGTGCGCCACTAATGTTATTTTTTTATTATTGTTTTTATTCCTTTTTTTGCAAAAGTACTAATGGCGCACCACCAGGGGGTGCGCCATTAGTAACCTGGATTACTAATGGCGCATTTGTTGCTGGTGCGCCATTAGTAAGTGGGCAGCAACAAGATATTTTGGACAGCCTCTCCTCCCACACTCACTTTCTCCCCACTTCATTCTCTCCACCGCCTCCTCCTTGTCTCGGGTGCCTCCTCTTTTTCACCTCATTTCCACCATAGATTCATTCAAATTAAGTGGTTAAGTTACCTTGTTTTGCTAGGTAAGTAAGGGGGAAGCTATATTTATGTTGTTCTCCCTACAACAATGTGCACATGCACTTTTTATGGCCTAGCTAGATCTATGTATGTTCGTGGTGTTGCATATGTTTGTGGTGTTGCATATGTGTTTGTGTTTGGAGGTGTACCGGTATTTGAAATGCGATAGTTGCCAATATTTTGCCGGAATGTTGATTCATTTCCGTTTCGGCGAGAATTTTGGCATTAAGCATTCTTTTTGGTCCTATTTTTAGGGAAAGTCATGCCAAATTTTTTCTTGGTTCTAAAATATCGTTTTGCTCTACCCCGCAGGCGACCATGGTCCGCACGATGACCGAAGGCATCGTGAATAGGTTTTTGAGGTCCGCAAAGGCCGAGATGCTTCAAAAGAACGAGACGGAGATAAGATGTCCGTGTCGAAGATGCAAGCTGAATAGCCTTATTGCGGACCCGGATTCCGGGCAGGTGCGGGACCACCTGCTCTTGCATGGTTTCATGGATGGCTATCGGTGGCAAGGTGATGAAGATGACTACGAAGTCGTCCATGGGGGCCGGGCAAGAAATGAGGAAGGGCAGCAAGATAACCACCGCGGCTCGGGGGGGCGAGAAGACAAAGAATCCCCAGGAGATGATCACGACGGTGATGCTGTACACAGTCATCATGTAGAAGATGCAGGACATGATGATGATGCCGGCGGAGTAGACGACGCTGGACCATCGATGGGCTGGGTGCAGGACCCTCATATTCAAGAGCTGCTTCTCAAGCAGACGGATAACGCAAGAGCTGCCGCCCGAGAGAAAGCCAAGATGGATCAACTTGAGTTAGACGCGGTTACTCCATTGTATGAAGGATGCAGGCCCGAGGATACCCGCCTGAAAGTAACGCTCATGGCTCTGGAGATGAAGGTAAAACACAAAATGACCGACGCATGCTTCGACGAGAACATGTCATTCTGGCACGAACGTCTTCCCAAGGGGAACAAGTGCCCGACCAGTTTGGAGGAGGCAAAGAAAATCGTGTGTCCTCTGAATTTACCGCACGTGAAATACCATGTGTGCATGAACAATTGCATCATTTATCGGGACGAGCATGCGGAGTCTACCATATGTCCGGTGTGCGGTGTCACTCGATACAAGAAGAGGAAGAAAGCTCCTCGAAAAGTGGTGTGGTACTTTCCGATCACTCCTCGTCTGCAGCGGTATTTCGCGGATCCTAAGGTAGCAAAGCTCCTGCGTTGGCACGCGGATAGGGAGGAGAAGAAGCGAGAAGATGCCACTCTCAGAATTAACTGCTGAATCTTATTTCAAAACTGCAACACTTGTTAGGGGTTGGCGGGATTACCATTTTTGTGCAGTTCAACTTGAATGTCACACTGGCGACTTTGCTTAATTTTGGTGGAACTACACAAAAGGAGATCGAGATTTCATATATTTGTCAGGATATGTTTTCAGTCCTCCTCGCGAGCTGTTTCAAATCTTGGTCAAGAAAGGTTAGTACCGACTTTCATCCACATGATGCTGCAGTGTGCTTTGAGATGTTATGCTACTTGTATTGGTATGTTTTGGAGAAATGTTGAATTGCAGCTATTGAACTGCTGTCTTTTAGAATCAAGTGAGCAAAAATTGTTCCAACCCAGACATGATGCTTGTTTCTTGTTACAACAAAACTCTGCATCACCCCCTTTATAAGTAGATGGAAGCACATGCTGTTGTTGCGCCCACTCTCCTCTGGAACTGTTTATGCTTTTTGTTAATCTAATGCCGCTGGTAAAATTAAGCAATGCCACTCTCAGAATTAATTAGCTACTGAATCTTAGTTCAAAACTGCAACACTTGTTAGGGATTGGCGGGATTACCATTTTTGTGGCCGCATGTTTCATCCTCCTTTATTGGCCAGTAATTGATTCCTTTTTTGCCTCTGTTAAAATGAATATGTCACTTGTTTTATTAATGGTACTATCCTGCTTTGCAGTTCTTTCTACATGTTTAACCAAGGTATTGTTAAGATAATGTCTCTGTTAAAATGAATCAGTCGCATTGTTTTAGGAATGGTACTTTTCTGCTTTGTCGTTCTTTATACATGTTGAAACAAGGCCTCCTTAAGATAATGTCTCAGTCAATATGAATGAATTACACTGACGGAGAATTGCTACTCTCCTGGTTTGTTTACCATTAAGATAAGGTAGATCAGTAGATGCTTTTCTTTTGTGAGTACAAGTCATGAACCATTATTTCTGAGTAATTTTTTCCCTTATACCTATTGTTGCTTACAGGGATATCAAAATTATAGCTCGGTTTTATTCCGACTTTGATTTTAGTTGAACTGCACAAAAGGAGCCAATGTGTCCAAGGCAAACTGCTGCATTACTGGGTCCAGTTGGTCGTTCCACTTTGCAGAAAGAAGCAGTCACTGTTTGCGCTACATTACAGAAGGAATGACCGAGAAGCTTTACAGAGTATTAGTAGACGCTGGTGACATGATTAGTCTGCAGAGAGCATCGACAATTCTACAACATGTGGAGTGCACTAGGCAAAAAGTGCCCAAACAAGTACAAGAAGCCATGACACGACTCCATGATCATAGGCATTACCTATTTTGAATGGGAAAAGCTTGTCAAAGTTTAATCATTGATGTTAGCAAGAAGGCGTTAGTTTAATATATTTGTAATTGGAAAACCTTGCCAAAATTTGCTCATTGATGTTAGCTAGAAGACATGAATTTGATATTTTTGAGTGGGACGCCCTTTGCTGTGAGCAGCGTCGATCATTTTTTCCTATTCCCGTGTTCAGTTTAGAAGTAAATAGTTACTCTGCTGAGATATTCCTGTGTTAAGAGTTTGTTCTGAATATTGTCTATGTAATGCCAGGCCTTCTATTTGATTGCAAAGTTGATCTTGGAATGTTGTGGCATGCGGCATCACAAGCTGTTCACCGTGCCTCCTGAGAATAATGATTCGTATTGTTTTGCATGTCGATCTAATGCCAGTGATTTGCTTGTTAAGAAGATCATCCTCTTCTGTTGTTTCCATGCTTACGAAGTTCATCGTCTTATGTTTCATTCATAGCCTATACGACAAGTTGGGTATGTTAGACGTCAAACCATATGATCTTCCGACCAACTCATCATATTAGGCCGTGATTGGATCATCGTTTTCCAACCAAAACCGCTTGTATAATTGATGCTTGTAAATAAAAGCAGATGGTCTCGGGTGAAGCGCTTGGTTGGTCGATTTCGACTAGTAAAATATACACTGGTCTCTCAAATTACACGCGTAACCCGCCGATTTTACTTACAGACCTCGGGCCCTTGGTTTCATTACGCTTGTATTTTACACGTTGTTTCCGATGATGAGTAAATTACACTTGTATGTTAATACAGGTGTGACAAAAACGAGAGCTCCCAAGCGCGGCCTTACCGTTTCATGCCGTCTTAGTCTCTCGAAGGTGCTCATAGGTGTCCGATGATCCTGGCTTCCTTAATGAGCAGTGGGCGTTGTATCAGACTATCCGTATGGCCCGCGAGGCCCTCTCCATCGTCCTTCGAGTTTTTGCGCTCGCCGTGGCGCTGAGCATTGTTAACATGGTCAACGAACATGAGGATTTAGGAGATGACTTTATTTTGACTGGATGACAGTAGGGACCCACTAGGGCCATAGCCGTATGTACGCAAGTGCCTCCTTATTATGTACAACTATATTTTTTTGCTTCCTCCTGGTTTCCTGACATCACGGTCCCACACCATTGTCAACCTATGTAGTCAATATAAACAAGAGAATTGCACAAGCTGCGGCCGATAGCTGGGACCAAGCAGCTCGAGCAGTATTTGTGTTTTTGAGGCGTGAGCACTTTAGACCTTTTCTTGGTGATGTTTTCGTTGTTGTTCATAGGAGAGCAGGGTATTAATTGGGCGGGTTGTGGCCCGTCTAGCCCAGGCCAGATATCCAGCCCAAATATTAATTTTTTTCAAGATGACAATGGCTAGCCCAGCTATACTTTTTTTGAGGAATACCCACGCAAGTCCAACTTGTTATTCTCCGCCCCGCTGGGCTACAAACATTTCCTAGGAGGGATGCATTAGGCTTAACAGGAAAATGGGCTTTAAAAAATAATAAATGGGATGTAATTATAAAAACTGGGCAGTAACTATAAAAAATGCACGAAACACGAAATTAGTTTCTAAAATATTATTTATGGATTTTGAAAATCTTAATTTTAAATTGTTGCATGCGCAATGTTTCGTTGGATGTTTACGTAATACAAATTTATATTTAATCTGACTAGAAATTTCGGGATAAAAATATTTCCGATCCCATCAAAATGTGGGAGATTTTATTGAATTCTGTCTTGAACGGTAGGTTGAAATTATTAATCTTGTCCTAGCTAGAAAATGGGCTGTACTTTTAACAAACTATAAATGGGTTGTACATTCTTACAAAATGGAAATGGGTTATAAATTCTCTGCCACACACTTGTGGGCCTACTAAGTTGACGCGTCCCCTAAAAAAAAGTTGACGCATATTCCTCTCCGCGTGGGCATCCACTGCCGCGTCTTCCCCGGCTCCGCGTTGTCCCCTTCCTAGGCCTCGCCATCGTCCACCACCGTGGTGCTCTCGGCGCGGCGTGGTCAATGTGGTCAACGACCGACTTCCATCGGAAGAGTACTGTATGTGGAGAGGCTGACAACTGGGTCCACGGCAGCCACAAGGAAGTGCCTCCTTATTACGCGCAAAATAATTATTCCTCCACCTGACAGCAGGGATCCACCGGACGGGCCACCATATTTCCCGAAAAAAACATTTCCCCCTGACTGCTGGGACCCACCGGACGGGCCATCGTATTTTGCAAAAAAAACATTCCCCCCTCTATCAGCTCGGACTCACCGGAAGTGCCTCCTTATTACGCACAACAAAATGAATACTCCCCCTGCTAGCTGGGACCCTCCTTGGCGGGAGGCTGACTTGTGGGCCTACTAAGTTGACGGGGATGGAGGGCTTTGTAAACTTAGTCAATATGAACGATTCTAGCTCCGGTGACAGAACGATGTCCATCCAACGACCATAGTGCTTCTTCAACCTCTGGTCTTCTTGCTCCAGCCGGTCGTGCCGCGTGCTCCTGCCTCTCGTGGCCGGCTGTGATGCCGCGGAGGCCTCACCGCCCCCTACAACTCCCACCGCTGGCCCAGGGCATCCCTCTACTCACCCACACCCCTGGCTCCGTGTCTTCCCCTTCCTAGGCCTCGCCGTCATCCATCGCCTTGGTGCTCTCGGTGCGGCATGGTCAATGTGGTCAACGACCGACTTCCATCGTAAGAGTACTGTACGTGGAGAGTCTGACAGCTGGGTCCACGGCCGCAGCCCATTTTTTTTGTGATTTGCCAAGTAAGTCGCTTTGTCAGGCCTGTTGGGCTGCAAATCTTTCAAGACGAGGAGAGCTTCATTCGGCTGGCCGAGAAAATGGCCTATCAGTAATGAGAAATGGGCTGTACATTTTTAAAACACATCCAACCGGCAATTAGTTTCGAATTTCTTTTTTTCATTTCGAGATTGTAAATTGCATTGATTTTTATGCGTGGACAATTTGTTGGATTTTATATTGATATAAATTTATTTTTAAAATAAGTTTGAATGTGACTCGAAATTTCGGGATTAAAAACAGTTCGGACCGCACCGAAATATGCAAAATTTCGTATAATTTTTTAACCCTGGCCACAATATGGGCTATAATGCTAACAAAAAGAATATGGGCTCCAAAAAAAACCTTAAGAATTAGCAAATTGGCTGTAAATTATTAGAAATAATGGCAGATGGGCTGTATGTTGTTTTCCACAGATTTGAGGCTTTCCTAAAAAAAGGTTGACGCACAAGCAGTGACTGTTGGATTTCCATCCAATGGCCGTCGTGCTTCTTCAATCTCTGCTCTTCCTGCTCCAGCCGCTCGAATAAGCGCCGGCGGGACTGCCTGCTCCCTCCTCCCCGCGGCCGGCTGTGCTTCCGTGCAGGCCTCACCGCCCCACCGTACTCCCATCGCTAGCCTAGCCATCCCTCTACTCACCCACACCTGCTGTTATTCTCCGGCGACGGCAGACGAACCAGTAAACCCTCGTATAGTCGTACTCCCCTCCGCGTGGGAAACAACTGCCGAGTCTTCCCTGCCTCCGTATCGTTCCCTTCCTAGGCCTCACCTTCATCCACCGCCCTGGTGCTCTCGGCGCGGCCTGGTCAACATGGTCAATGACCGACATGCATCTGAACTGGACTATACGTGCAGAGGCTGACAGCTGGGTCCATGGTCGCAGCAAGGAAGTGCCTCCTTATTACGCGCAAAATAATTATTCCTCCACCTGACAGCAGGGACCACCAGATGGGCCACCGTATTTCGCGAAAAAACGTTTCCCCTTGACTGCTGGGACCCACCAGCTACATCTCCGCATGCAAGGAAGTGCATCCGGGCAAAAAAAATGATTCACCCCCTTGACTGCTGGGACCCACCAGCTACATCTTCGCACGCAAGGAAGTGCCTGACAGTCGGGACCCACCTGGTCGAGGCGTACGTAGCATTGTCATTCTGGTCGCGAATGTGTACGTACATATATACTGGTCGATGTGGAGGTGCGCACGTGTCGTTGTAGAGGCGCACACGTAGCATGTACACGTACGTACAGCGGCCAGTGTGCAAGAAAGAACATACAGCCACATACGTACATACGGGCAGGGTATCGAACACCTACTCGTGCATATATACGTACGACCAGGGCTCGTGTACATGGTTGGATCGGAACGGAGAAACAACGTCGTCGTTGTGTTCATGGGGAGCCAACCGGCTGGGTCGGAACGGAATGCGTCGTCGTGTTCATCGGGAAGGCTTGGACGGAACATGCGATGGAAATGAGGCCTGGCATACCGCAGAACGGAGGAAACGGCCTTGTGTTCGACCGGCCACGTTCGAAACGGGATCATGTTCATCGGGAGGGGTCTTGCGTACTGCAAAACGGAGGAAACGGACCTCGTACTATCAAACGGGGGTCCTGTTGATCGGGGGTGTGTGGCATACCGCAAAACGGATGAAACGGACTTGTGTTGGAGCGCTACAGTCGAAACGGGGGTCTTGTTCATCGGGAGGGGTGTGGCGTACCGCAAAACGGGACTCCACGAGGTACTGTTCATCTCCACCGTCAACCTCCTCCAGCCTCCACGGGCTACTGTTCATCCACCGTCGACCTCCTCCAGCCTCCACCTGCGACTGTTCATCCATGGGCTCCTGTTCATCCAGCCTCCACCGCGCGCTACTCCACCGGCTCCTGTTCAACCACCCCTCTCCACGGGCTCCTGTTCAACCACCCCTCCACGGGCTACTTTTCATCCACCCCTCCACCGTCTCCTATTCATCCAGCCCTCCACGGGGTCGTCCTGTTCATCCAGCCCTCCACGGGCTCCTGTTCATCCAGCCCCAACCGGCTCGATCAATCGGGGTCCTGTTCATCTAGAGGCAACGCCACGGGTCCTGTTCATCTACCCCACCACTCACTATTCATCCACCCCCCCTCAACACTCACTGTTCATCCAAACCCCCCTGCAACGCTCACTGTTCATCCAGAGGGAGCATCGATCAGCTTCAGTTAGCAGCACTATCGAAGGAATCGCTCGATCGCTCGGGTTCAGTAACGCGTAGCCTGTAGTGTGATCGCTCGGGTTCAATTAGGCAACGCCTCGCTCGGGTTTAGTTAGAGACCAACGCCTCGCACACACGCACGTACGTGCACGAGAGAAACGCACATCACACGACCCCCGTCCACCCATCGTAACCGGGAACTCCCCGAAATTTTCCTCGCCCTCGCTTCTACCACGGTTTTTTCCGTCATGGACGGCCCAAATAATGTCATGCAGCTATGTCTCCGGCCCGCCAGGACGAAAAGCCCATTTTCTGTCATGATTTTTTGTCATAGAAGTAGGAGCCCACCACATCTATGATGATACTGGGTTTTGTCACAGTTATCGTCATAGAAGTGTCATAAGTATGATAAAAAAAATTTCGTTCGGCCCAAAATGTCATGGATGTGTCTTTTTTTTGTAGTGTGGCCTTAGCGCCAGGAGCATGGCATAGATTAACTCGATCATTTCCCTTATGTGTGGTATGTAATTGCAGATTCTGACATTTCCTTGTGCAGTGCATGTGCTTCGACCAGTAGAGATGTCTACTACGCAACCTTCTTGTTGACGTTGTTGGGCCTCCAAGTGCAGAGGTTTGTAGTACAGTAGCAAATTTCCCTCAAGTGGATGACCTAAGGTTTATCAATCCATGGGAGGCGTAGGATGAAGATGGTCTCTCTCAAACAACCCTGCAACCAAATAACAAAGAGTCTCTTGTGTCCCCAGCACACCGAATACAATGGTAAATTGTATAGGTGCACTAGTTCAGCGAAGAGATGGTGATACAAGTGCAATATGGTTGGTAGATATAGGCTTTTGTAATCTGAAAATATAAAAACAGCAAGGTAGCAAGCGATAAAAGTGAGCACAAACGGTATTGCAATGCTTCGAAACAAGGCCTAGGATTCATACTTTCACTAGTGCAAGTTCTCTCAACAATAATAACATAATTGGATCATATAACAATCCCTCAACGTGCAACAAAGAGTCACTCCAAAGTCACTAATAGTGGAGAACAAACGAAGAGAGCATCATGAAGCATATGATTAACACATTTAAGCCTAACCCACTTCCTATTCATAGGGATTTCGTGAGCAAAAAATTTATGGGAGCAATAATCAACTAGCATAGGAAGGAAAAACAAGCATAACATCAAGATTTTCAACACATAGAGAGGAAACTTTATATTATTGCAACTTCTACAAGCATATGTTCCTCCCTCATAATTATTTTCAGTAGCATTATGAATGAGTTCAATAATATAATTATCACATAAAGCATTCTTTTCATGATCCCCAAGCATATAAATTTTATTACTCTCCACATAAATGAATTTCTTCTCATGAATAGAAGTGGGAGCAAGCTCAACAAAATAACTATCATGTGAGGCATAATCCAATTCAAAATTTAGATCAAGATGACAAGTTTCATGGTTATCATTATTCTTTATAGCATACATGTCGTCACAATAATCATCATAGATAGCAACTTCGTTCTCATAATCAATTGGAACCTCTTCCGAAATAGTGGATTCATCACTAAATAAAGTAATGACCTCTCCAAATCCACTTTCATAATTATCACAATAAGATTCAACATCCTCCAAAATAGTGGGATCATTAATTACTAAAGTTGACACCCTTCCAAACCCACTTTCATCAATATAATCATCATAGATAGGAGGCATGCTTTTATCATAATAAATTTGCTCATCAAAACTTGGGGGAAAAAATATCATCTTCAACAAACATAACATCCCCAAGCTTGTGGCTTTGCATATCATTGACATCATGGTTATTCAAGGAATTCATACTAACAACATTGTAATCATGCTCGTCATTCAAATATTGTATGCCAAACATTTTATAGACTTCTTCTAACACCTGAGCACAATTTTTCTCTCCATCATTTTCATGAAAGACATTAAAAAGATACACCCTCAATTCCATTTTTTTGTAGTTTTCTTTTATAGACTAAGCTAGTGCTAAAGCAGGAAACTAAAAGATTCGATTGCAAGATCTAAAGATATACCTTCAAGCACTAACCTCCCCGGCAACGGTGCCAGAAAAGAGCTTTATGTCTACTACGCAACCTTCTTCCGGTAGACGTTGTTGGGCCTCCAAGTGCAGAGGTTTGTAGGACAGTAGCAAATTTCCCTCAAGTGGATGACCTAAGGTTTATCAATCTGTGGGAGGCTTAGGATGAAGATGCTCTCTCTCAAACAACCCCACAACCAAATAACAAAGAGTCTCTATTGTCCCCAACACACCCAATACAATGGTAAATTGTATAGGTGCACTAGTTCGGCGAAGATATGGTGATGCAAGTGCAATATGGATGGTAGATATAGGCTTTTTTAATCTAAAAATATGAAAACAGCAAGGTAGCGAGCGATAAAAGTGAGCACAAACGGTATTGCAATGCTCTGAAACAAGGCCTAGGATTCATACTTTCACTAGTGCAATTTCTCTCAACAATAATAACATAATTGGATCATATAAAAATACCTCAACATGCAACAAAGAGTCACTCCAAAGTCACTGATATTGGAGAACAAATGAAGAGATTATCGTAGGGTAGGAAACCACCTCAAAGTTATTCTTTCCGATCAATCCATTGGGCTATTGCTATAAGTGTCACAAACAACCCTAGAGTTTGTAGTAAAATAACACCTTAAGACACAAATCAACCAAAACCCTATGTCACCTAGATACTCCAATGCCACCACAAGTATCCATGGGTATGATTGTATGATATGCATCACACAATCTTAGATTCATATATTCAACCAACACAAAGAAATTCAAAGATTGCCCCAAAGTTTCTACCAAAGTGTCAAGATGAAAACATGTGCCAACCCCTATGCATAGATTCCCAAGGTCACGGAACCCGCAAGTTGATTACCAAAACATACATCAAGTGAATCAATAGAATACCCCATTGTCACCACGGGTATCCCACGCAAGACATACATAAAGTCTTCTCAAATCCATAAAGACTCAATCCAATAAATAACTTCAAAGGGAAAACTCAATCCATTACAAGAAGTAGAGGGGGAGAAACATCATAAGATCCAACTATAATAGCAAAGCTCGCGGTACATCAAAGATCGTGCCATATCAAGAACATGAGAGAGAGAGAGAGAGAGATCAAACACATAGCTACTAGTACATACCCTCAGCCCCGAGGGTGAACTACTCCCTCCTCGTCATGGTGAGTGCCGGGATGATGAACATGGCCACCGATGATGGATCCCTCCTCCGTCAGGGTGCCGAAATAGGATCCTGATTGGTTTTTGGTGGCTACAGAGGCTTGCGGTGGCGGAACTCCCGATCTAGGTTATGTTCTGGAAGTTTGGGGATTTATAGGAGAGGTTGGCGTCGACAACAAGTCAGGGGGGCCCCACGGAGGGGGCGCGCCCTCCACCCTCATGGGGCCCACGGTACTCCCCTCATGCAACTCTTCATTCTAGTATTTTTTATATTTTCTAGAAAAAAACTCCGTTGATTTTCAGTGCATTCCGAGTACTTTTATTTCTGCATAAAAACAACACCACGATAGTTCTGCCGAAAACAACGTCAGTCCGGGTTAGTTCTAACCAAATCATACCAAAATCATGTAGAAATATTATAAACATGGCATGAATACATGAAAAATTATAGATACATTGGAGACGTTTCAGCATCCCCAAGCTCAATTCCTGCTTGTCCTCGAGTAGGTAAATGATAAAAACAGAGTTTTTGATGTGGAATGCTACCTAACATATTTATCAATGTAATCTCTCTTTATTGTGGCAAGAATATTCATATCCATAAGATTCAAAACAAAAGTTTAATATTGACATAAAAATAATAATACTTCAAGCATACTAACAAAGCAATCATGTCTTCTCAAAATAACATGGCCAAAGAAAGCTATCCTTACAAAATCATATAGTATGGCTATGCTCTATCTTCATCACACAAAATATTTAAAACATGCACAACCCTGATTACAAGCCTAGCAATTGTTTCATACTTTTGATGTTCTCAAACCTTTTTAATCTTCATACAATACATGAGCGTGAGCCATGGATATAGCACTATAGGTGGAATAGAATGGTGGTTGTGGAAAAGACAAAAAGGAGAAGATAGTCTCACATCAAATAGGCATATCAATGGGCTATGGAGATGCCCATCAATAGATATCAATGCGAGTGAGTAGGGATTGCCATGCAACAGATGCACTAGAGCTATAAGTGTATGAAAGCTCAAAAAGAAACTAAGTGGGTGTGCATCAAACTTGCTTGCTCACGAAGACCTAGGGCATTTTGAGGAAGCCCATCGTTGGAATATACGAGCCAAGTTCTATAATGAAAATTCCCACTAGTATATGAAAGTGACAAAATAGGATACTATCTATCATGAAGATCATGGTGCTACTTTGAAGCACAAGTGTTGAAATAGGATAGTAACATTGCCCCTCCTCTCTTTTTCTCTCATTTTTTATTTGGGACTTCTCTTTTTTTATGGCCTCTTTTTTTTCCTGTTCTTTTATTTTTATTTATTTTTGTCCGGCGTCTCATCCCGACTTGTGGGGGAATTATAGTCTCCATCATCCTTTCCTCACCGGGATAATGCTCTAATAATGATGATCATCACAATTTTATTTACTTACAACTCAAGAATTATAACTTGATACTTAGAATAAAATATGACTCTATATGAATGCCTCCGGCAGTATACCGGGATGTGCAATGAATCAAGAGTGACATGTATGAAAGAATTATGAACGGTGGCTTTGCCACAAATACAATGTCAACTACATGATCATGGAAAGCAATATGACAATGATGAAGCGTGTCATAATAAACGGAACAGTGGAAAGTTGCATGGCAATATGTCTCGGAATGGCTATGGAAATGCCATAATAGGTAGGTATGGTGGCTGTTTTGAGGAAGGCATATGGTGGGTGTACGGTACCAGTGAAAGTTGCACGGTACAAGAGAGGCTAGCAATGGTGGAAGGGTGCACTCGTATGCGTCGGTGCTATACAAATGGTTTTTAACCCCTTTCCGCGATGACATTTGGAACCGTCACCTAGTGAGTGTGGCCGATAGGGGGGTCCTTCCCATACGACCTAGAAACCGTCGGGGATATGCCCTCCTGGCACACACGCTCGGCAAAATGAGGTCGTGTGCGACCGGTGAGCGAGCAAATACGGTTATATGTATAGTAGTGCTAAAACAATACAATTATACAGGCGAAATCATTTCCGGTCATAAGTACATCCCACACAGTCAGTGCCTGCTAAACATTTCTATTCGTATATACATCCCACACAGTCACTGTAAGGAAAACATTTTTGTTCGTAGGTACATCACACACAATTTCCCCGTTAAATCGTTTGTGATGGCCTTCCCATTGCACGCAATATTAATAGTTTTATCTTTTGAGTTATTGAATGCATCACACACGGTGCGTAGAAGAAGCTGTGTGGCAAAGGCTATCCATCACACACAACTTTTATGCGGTAAACGTTTGTGCAAGGTGGCCTAACGCAAACAGTTTTGAAGAGAATGTCGTGTGTGATTGCTCATCGACCCAACACGGTTTATTCCTAGAAACTATGTGCATTGCCTTAGGTCATCACCCACGGTATTTTCTCAATAACTGTTTGCAATAGCGAAAACTAATTAGCAGGATAATTTCCCTATTATTAATAATCTATTTATTAATCTAATTTACGTTCATATTAAACACATAATATATTTCATTCCAATATTAAGGAAGTAGGATTTCATAATTGAAATACATCAGACTACAACATGATATAGCTTCAGCACTCAGCTACCCCATTACACAACTACACCAGCACCAAGTTTCACATGCAACATCTAGAACCTTTCAAAATTAGCATCATAGACGGTACATAGACTGTCGTGGGGAAGCTGGTGATCCACGAACACCTATGGGACCGGAGCCCCTTTCGGTTCGGCGGGGGGCGGAGATCGCACGAAGAGCAGATCGAGGCGAAGCACACGAGCGGTTTACCCAGCTTCGGAGCTCTCCGGAGAGATAATACTCCTACTGCTGCTTGTTTGTGTGTACTGAGTGCTTCGAATGTTCCGAACCTCCTCTACGTTGCACATGGGCCTCCTTTTATATGCTAAAGGGGTCACCGACAGGTGGCAACGTAGGCGAGGGTAAAAGTGGAAAAGAGAGTTGCGGTTGGTGCAACTACCTGTACAGTGTATCCTACCTAACCCTGACGGCAGGAGACAAAGGCATTAAATGCCCGTCTGTGTCGCTCAAACAGTGCAGAAAGGGACCGTCAGGGACACCATCGCTTGCCACGATGGTAATCTTGCATGCCACCGTGCACCGCTGGCTGCACAGCCTCCTGCCACGCGCGCCTGGACAGGCCCCAGGGCGACACGTTGGTGAATGCGCTGGAGCGTGGGTACCGGGTGGTTGGCTTACCGCGGCAAGCGCCTTGCCACGACCGTCGTCTTGTCGCGCCCGGAAGCTTTTCGCGCACGGAAGCTTGTCGCCTACCGGGCCTTGCCGGGACGCGTGGCGCGTCGCGGCAAGTTCCTCCGGACGCCTTGGTTGATCTTCCCGGCAAGCTCCTCTTGCTGGGGTCTTGTCTCATTAGCTCGAATACCTTGCTCTTGAATGGCCGGTTGGCCCTCCCGGCAAGCTCCTCTTGCCGGGGCCTTTGTGTTCTTGAATGGTTCCAAGGGAACCATGGAGGATCTTTGGCGATCACCCGGGAAGCCTTGCCGCGGGGCGCTGCAACTGCCCGTGAACAAGTTCGGGATACTAGGGTACCCCTACTCTAGTACACCGACAGGAGCCCCCGGGCCTGGGCCACAGACGGTGCCGAGCGCTATTGGGCCAGGCCCAAAACAGGGCACGGGCATGCGCAGCTCGGGTTACGCCGCAATTTACTCCGCCCCCACCGCGCCCTCCCCAACGGCATGCGTCGAACGCGGCGTCGTGGGGAGTGATCGTG